>NC_061822.1:22594360-22599360 GCF_019202785.1 Penaeus chinensis
TTTACATAACAAAATCTAAGTTCTAAAGTTCTTACAAACACGATAGGTATGGAAGACCAGCACACCAAATGCACGCAGGCCACACCTTTTTCCTCCGACCGTTCAGGAACGATGTCAATCGGAAAAGTGTGAGACCGACCCAGGGTCAACCCTCACGCTCAATGGCTGCGTAAGCGTGCTCATCATCAGCAGATCACTCGTGCGATGTTCCATCATCACGGTACTTTCCATTGCAGCTGTGCACAGACGATTTTCCCTTTTTGTTCAACGATCGTGGAAAGTGAGGGTCCCGATGCTTTAACGTGAAAAAGGTGTGTTTTTTCTCAGTCTATGGTAAGCCGTATTATAAGCCAACTGCCATAGGTATCATTCGAGCCCACACTGATGGATTGTCCAAGCCTATCGTGCGTAAATCTTATTTAAAGTACCATTTACTCTTTCCACTTTCCCATTTGAGTTTGGATAATATGGAGGAATAGTATGTTTAAAGTATTAAATAATTCGTTTAAGACTTCCCTCTCATCCATCATCAGAAATTATTTGACGGGGAGCTCCCTCTTTGTAAGTGAATCCATTGGTAAATACCTTCTCGACTTCTAACGAATCCGTAGGCTCTAAGAATATAACGAAAACCTCTAATATATATATATATATATATATATATATATATATATATATATATATATATATATGTGTGTGTGTGTGTGTGTGTGTGTGTGTGTGTGTGTGTGTATGTATGTATGTGTATATATGTGTATGTGTGTGTTCCTCTGATTAAATCATGTGTGTGTATGTTTATTAGCTTTTTATATAAACTTGATAATGATATTGCAAACAACTATATACGCCTGGTCCTCATATGCTCTAAAAATACGTGGTACGATTCCTCATCGAGTAAACAAAAGCGAGGGAGAAGATGCACTACAGGGGCTGTTACACTGTTGTCTTAATCATACAATCGTCCTTGATCAAATAAGGGAAGAATTTCAATTAAGATTCAATTGAGAAATCCCTTTGTCGCCTTTAGATTTAAATACAAGCACACTTGATGTTGACTTTTGAGGTGGAGACGAGCCTTAGAAAATATGTGTCTGGTGATGCAACGAAATTTAAGAGTTCTATAGAACATTGCAGTTAATACATTTCATCCCATGGTTTCCATAATTCCTTGGTTATGAAATAGACTTTTAAACAATAAGATATCCCTTTTCATTTCCGTAAAGTAAACAAAGATATATATATCTCTGAACAAATTTCATTGGTCGAAATACTATGATCCACCGAACACCAGACTTATGTAGGATCTATATAAGTCTGATAAAAAGCAAATCTCCTCTAACTTTGGCATCAATCTGTTCTTTGTTTTCGTTGCCTAGCAACAGGCTTCACAGACTCCTTTCGTTTCATATTCAATAATTGTTGTCATAAAATTCACATCATTATTGATGTTATTGTTATCATTACTATTTCAGTTATGATGATGATAATAATCAATATTATTATTGTTTTCGTCATCATAATTATTGTTATTGTTATTACCTTCATCATTTTCATTATCACTATCATTAGCATTTTCTGTCATGATCATTGTCAATATATTTATCACTATCATCTTCATTATCATGCCCATCTCATCATAATCTTCATGATATCCCACTTATCATAACCATTTTTATCATCATCATCATCATTATCATTTTCATCATCATCATCATTTTTATCATCATTGTCATTATCACTATTATTATTATTATAGTGATGATAATAATAATAATTATTATTATTATGATAATGATAATAATTATAACTATTATAATAATAACAATGATTATTATTATCATTACCATTATCATTATTATTATCATTGTTATTATTAATATCATCAACATTATTTTTATTGTTATTATCATCATCTTTATCACCGTTATTAAAATCAGTATCACTATCATTATCACTATTATTATTATTATTACTGAGGCTGTTATTATAATTGGCTATGCAAGGCGCATACCCGTGCCAGCGGATGCAGAATGGATTCGTGAAGCCAGGCGACCGACCTTGCATGACATTCTTTGGTTAAAAGAACGGTGTAACATATTTTCCTTTAATCTTTTTACGACTCTAAGTAGTATCACAACATCGATTTAAAATTAAGGTAAAATGGACGATAATTCCATTTGTTTCTGCGCCATGATTCTCGAGGACTACTGTGTGTGCTTGTGCTTGTAGTATGAGAAACCTCATTCTCATGGACGATACTAATTCCCTGTCCTATAATCATCATTAGTACTCTCATCACCATCACTTTCTTAACGTTGTTTCCGCTCTTTGACGATGAAAGGGGGAAATAAATTCACAGGACCTTGTCGTACTCGCTACATTATCCACTTTTTCACTTTTCTCCTCCATTTGCTTATCCGCTTTCCACTGAAAATTAGGCGATAACACATACATTCCATTTTTCTTTTTTATATAAAGATTACCTAAATCTGTAAGCAAATCACATTTACTTTTCTATGAAATTACCGGGACTCAAATACATACACATATCTAATATATAGCACTAACTCGAACACATCTCACATTTATATGTTTTTTTCTAATCAGAGTCAATGTGTAGGATGTATAGATAGATGGAGAGGTAGATAAATGTGTGCTCACTATTACACACACATACACACACACACATTTAAATATAGAACGCAATATCTCTGGCTGTGGGTTGTTCTTTAATTTACTGAGATTTATTGGTTAATGCTTGAAGCCAATGACAGCTTTCGCTCTCCTGGGAATAGTGTGTGTTGAGGGGGAGAGGGGGTGGAGGTTGATACGTCTGAACAAAAGTTTATGTGATTTGTGTTTTAATCTAGAGATAAATGTTGGTGCAATAGAACAATGCCTTTTTTAGTCATTAATGCCAATTCAATCGTTCATAAAGTACAGCATCCATAATACTCACAGATACATTGTTTTGTTTAATACAGTTAGTTGACAGAGGTACAGAACTTGACTCGTTAGCTTTGTATCACCAGGTACACTCGTATCTTTATTCGTAAGTAGATGAAACCGAAACGATTCATGGTGTTGACTTGGTACATGTTTTCAAAGCTCGGAACAGATGAAGGTCCATAATGTGTTCGAATAGTATTTCAGAGTTGATATGGCTAGGGCCTCGTACCATGTCAATATCAACAACGGAGACCTCATGGACCATTTCCATCGCCATTATTATGGTTTACTCTGAGGTACTATCAAGAGACGAAATATCAAGATAAGCTATTTCGAAGCGATCTGTGTATCTGTGGATCCAGTGACACCAAGCAACTTGATCCACCAGAGACAAAGTCAAAAGGGGCACCCTGGATGCACGACGGAGGAAGATAATCAAGTAAATGTCATTCAAAACTATAAACCAATGCGCTACATGAAAGATAAATAGGAAGCTTTCAATGAAGTGCATGGATATCATGGGATAATGAAAACCATTTAATACTCAGTGGCAACACCCCTTACATGTAAATGGGTTTGAGAAGAGGGCGTGGCTGGTAGCTAGTTGCCACGTCCCCTCACCGTGAGTCATTTTCTTCTTTTTACCAATCATTATTATTATTATTATTATTATTATCATCATTATTATGATAGCCTCCGGGCTAGTACAGTGGTAACGTGTCGGCGTTTCATCCTAGGGGTCGGAGGTTCGCGCCCCGCCCAGGTGCGAAAAGTTGCAATTGTCGCCCGGAGGTTACTGCTAAAGACTGTGTTTGGTTACTGCTGTGGCTGGGCACCACGGCGGGTAAGGACTAGGCTCAGCCGAGTCAGCACCAGCTGACACACGTTAGCGAGTCGGCATTAGTCGACACGGGCCGGGCCCCCCTCATGGGCATACCCCGGGCGAGGCTTAGCTTCGCATATCCTTATTATTATTATTATTATTATTATTATTATTATTATTATTATTATTATTATTATTTTAACAATCCAACTACTTTTGTTCTGCTGGCAACAGCACACAGACTATCAGAAATCGCTCGGTAGTTTGAGTGGAGGCACAGCAGTGAGGCCAGGGCGTTGACGGATTGCGAGTCCGGCAGATTTACGGGGTATGCCTACGTGAAAATCCTGGACGAGATGTGATTACCGTCGCTGAGGGCCATGGTGTTTCCTGAGTAGAAGCCATTTTACCTTGTCCGGCATAACAGCCCCATCCACAGAAGCAATGACGTGAAGGCGTGATTTCAGCAACACCCCGAAATTACACGGTGCCATGTCCAACCAGACCGCCAGATCTCAGTCTCACTGAGAATGTTTGGGCAGCCATGAGCAGAGACTTTCCCCAAGGTCATACCCGCAGTTGTCATATCGTCGTTGCCCAAGCAATTACGGCGTGGGAGCGATTGCGCTCTGCAGACGGACGCTGACAACACGTTTTCCAACCGTTTTCGTCGTCGTATCATATTGTTAAGTTTGAAAGAGTAGATTTTTTTTTTTTTTTTTTTTTTTTTTTTTTTTTTTTTTTTTTAGGTATATAATAGTTTACTATAATATACTTTCAACACTTTAAACACATTTTCATTGTTCAAGTTTTTTAAGTATCACCTTTCATTTCGTAAAAATGTTTGAATTTCTAAACAGTATTCCCTTAATACCATCCTTGTTTCTTAGTTGTTTCCAAATACCGAATAATCACTTAATCTTATTTTTAAGATAAAACAAAACTGGAAAAGATACCCATGCATGCAATAGTCATTACTGCATTTTTTAAAATATTAAAAGTCATAAAATACCCTTCATTTCCTTATTAACAACATGCAGTAATATTATTTGAACATCTAAATAATCACAGCGAATTAATTTCATTAACAACACCGGTGACGAATCAAAAATTAATTCGTGCCTAAAGTTAGAAGGAACTGTCTTTCAATTCGTCTTTCATTGATTTTGACTCCCGTTACTACTATATGATAATTATAAATGGTAACAATTTTGCGTAACTCAAGGAT
>NC_061822.1:22659360-22661860 GCF_019202785.1 Penaeus chinensis
AGAGAGGAACAAAGGGAGGGAGGGGGAGAGAGAAGTGGGGAGAGAGATAAAGCTGGAGAAGGATCAATATGGAAGAACAACACGGAGAAAAGCCAGCGGGTCTGCCTTGTTGTTGTCTTTGCGGGTGGTAACAACAAACCATAAATGGGCATTTTCATAAACGTCCATTTATCTCTGCGTATATCGTGAAATAATAATGCATATATTTTCCTGTCTTTTATTCATTTTTTTTTTTTTTTTTTAATCTTATTTTCTTCTTCATGTCCTTCTTTTCCTTTTATTTCCTCCACCCCTCATCCTTCTTCTTTTACTTCTACCCTTTCTTCGTTCCCTTGAAACCTTCTCCAATTCCATTTTTCTTTTTTTCTTTTCTTTTTATCTAATCCTCTTCCTTTTTTTTTTCTTCTTCTGCTCCTCTTCCTTCTTTTCCTTCCTTTCCTCCGACACGTTTTCCTATTACCCCCTCCGTCCATCCACGAGGCTCCTTCCTCCATCTCATGCCCCTCCACCCTTCCACCCCGCTCCCTCCCTCATCCACACGCCCCTCCGCCCATCCACCCCGCTCCCACCTCCACCTCACGCCCCTCCACCCTTCCACCCCGCCCCGCCCTCATCCACACGCCCCTCCGCCCATCCACCCCGCTCCCACCTCCACCTCACGCCCCTCCACCCTTCCACCCCGCTCCCTCCCTCATCCACACGCCCCTCCGCCCATCCACCCCGCTCCCACCTCCAGCTCATGCCCCTCCACCCTTCCACCCCCCTCCCTCACTCATCCACATGCCCCTCCGCCCATCCACCCCGCTCCCACCTCCACCTCACGCCCCTCCACCCTTCCACCCCCCTCCCAACCTCATCCACACGCCCCTCCACCCATCCACCCCGCTCCCACCTCCACCTCACGCCCCTCCACCCTTCCACCCCGCTCCCTCCCTCATCCACACGCCCCTCTGCCTATCTACGCCGCTTAATTTCTTTTTTACACATGCCCCTCCATCCCTCCACCACGCTCCCTCCCTCACCCACACCCCCTCCACCCATCCGCCCTGCTTAATTTCTTTTCCACATGCCCCTCCACCCCTCCATCCCGCTCCCTCCACCCATCCACCCTCCGCACGAGCCCAGTGAGAGATAGGCGACATCCGGCTGAATCACAGGAGTTGCGGGGAAGCGGCGGCAATGAAATAAAAGCATAGAAATATGGAAACACATCGAGGCCACTAAATCACAGACGAAATCGCGCGTCGAGAGCAAAAAAAGGGAATGAAATACATAGAAGGTAACAGGGAAACGGGAGGAAAGAGAGACCGGGAAAGCTGGAGGAAGAGGACGGGGAAGGTAGAAGGAAGAACGATGGGAGGAGAGAAGGGAGGAATCAAATGGAAGTGGTAGAGGGACTGGGAAGGGTAAGAAGAGAAATGAGGAAGGAAAGAGAAAGAGGAAGAACGGAATGGACAAAATAGACGGAAAGCAAGTGCTGGAGAAGAGAAGGATAAGCACGGATGGAAGGGGAAATATGATCAACTTATCGTATAAAGAAAGAAAAACCCAGAAAGAAAGTGATATTAAAAGAAAGAAAATGCTGGGATGGATGGGAAATGAAACAAGAATGGTATGTGATAAACCAAATGAGAAACGTTATTCATGAAAATAACAGCGACATTGATATGAATTGATAATGGTGACGACAGTGATACAAATAATGGGGAAGAATATATGACGCCGCTGGTGTTAAACCGTATCGGTCTATGTCGTTCCTTTGGGTCCATCAGCTGCGCGGCGAGAGAGAGCCTGCTGCATGGGCAACAGCTTGCTCCTCGCATTCTTTCTCCCAGACATTAACTCTACATATATGGGAGTGGGTAGAGGCAATGATTCCGTAGTCACACACACACACACACACACACACACACACACACACACACACACAGAGACACACACACACACACACACACACACACACACAGACACACACACACACACACACACACACACACACACACACACACACACACACGCCCGCGCGCGCGCACAAATATATATATATATATATATATATATATATATATATATATATATATAAACTGATTCAAACAATTAGGGGAACACTTGTATTTCAAATTTAAATATTCAATGTCGAATGTACAAATGTTACAATTTTTCCCAATGTACCCTGAATAAGAGAGCGTCAAACTGGCCAAGAAGTACAAAAGTTAACCCCTGGAGGACCAAATTACGAAATGATGTTGAAAAACAAAGTGACTGTAGAGATAAATGACAATGAAAGAAATTATGAATTTGCAGCACAGTGCATTGCACAGCCCTTTTAGTACTGGGTATGCCCTCTACGTGCTTGTATGCATTTTCGACAACGTCGTGGCATGCTCCTGATGAGGCGACGGATGGTGTCCTGGGGGATCTCCTGCCAGACCTGGATCAGCACATTAGTAAGCTCCTGGACAGTCTCTGGTGCGGCTGGACGCTGCCGAATACGCCGATA
>NC_061822.1:22674360-22676860 GCF_019202785.1 Penaeus chinensis
CCTCCTTAAGTTCTCTCCCCTTTCCTCCTTAAGTTCCCTCCCCTTCCCTCCTTAAGTTCCCTCCCCTTCCTTCCTTAAGCTCCCTCCCCTTCCCTCCTTAAGTTCCCTCCCATTCCCTCCTTAAGTTCCTTCCCCTTCCCTCCTTAAGCTCCCTCCCTTGCCCTCCTCCACACTGCAAATTCTTAGTCGACGGCTTTCACTGGCCGACTTTCTCGCTCGTGGTACAGCAACTTACACGACGCTTGTGTATAGGCAGACTCGTGAGAGACATAAGTACAAAGGCAAACTATGGGAGGGATAAAGGGGAAGGACAGGAAGGATTTGAGGATAATGATGCTAATAATAATGCAGCGAGGAAGAGTATGAGGATAATGGTGATGATGATGATGATGATGATGATGATGATGGTAATGGCGATAATGATGATAATGTAGGAGGGCTAAAAGAGAGGGGGAGGACAGAAAGGATTTGAAGATAATGTTGCTAATGGTAAAGCAACGGGGAAGAGTATGAGGATAATCATGATGGTGATGGTGAAGATAATCAAGGTGATGATGATAGTGATGATGAAGAGGATGATAATGATTGATGGTGATGATGATAGTGATGATGATGATAATGATTGATGGTGATGATGATAGTGATGATGATGATAATGGTTGATGGTGATGATGATGATTGATGATGATGATGATAATACTATTATCAGTATTATTATCATTATTGTTGCTATTATCATCGTTATTATTATCAGTATCATGAGCATTATAAACATTAACTTAATATTATTATTATTATTATTATATTATTATTACACACACACACTCACACACACATATATATATCTGCTTGTGTCTATATATCTGTGTGTACGTATGCACACATACACATATCAGGTGATAGAAAAAGAGAAAAAAATCTCCCCTGTGTGGTCGCAGGTGACCCATGGCCAAAGCACTTAATTGGCCTTCGCTGAGCTCAAAGGACAAGTAACTTTGAAGAGAACAGAAGCCCCGACGGCACACGCGTTGCATTCTTTAGTTTCACTTTGATTTTATTTATTCATCAAAAATATATATTTAACGTGCTGCATATTGTCTTATATTCTGTTCTGTATCTTACATATATTCTTAAAATGTTTGTATATCAATAAATTAGAAATTCATATTCTGCGAGAGGATGATATTCAATTTGCATTACTGTTGATAACAGCCGCAAAAACAATGGTGATAGTGAGTATGAGGAGGAAAATAATGATGATGAGAGCACCAGTGATAAGCATATCAAATACACTGATGGTCATAGGCATGAATGGATGAAGAAAGCAATGAATAAAGAAAAAAAAAAGTAAAATGATACGAAGACGACTTTAAGTTTTATCGTAGTACCAACCCGCTAATAATAATGGCATCTGTAACGATGACGATAACGACAGTGTTGGAAATGGTAGTAATCCAAATAACTACTAGCAGCCGAGCAGCAACAGCAACATCATTTCCAGCGCCCAACCGCGATCGGGCGAGTCCGATCGGCATTGAGGGTCACGAGCACGAAAGACCGGATCCTTCCCCCCCTACCTACACCCCCTCCTTCCCACCTTGCCCTCTGCTCCCTCACTCCAACTTGCAACTCCCCATGCCCCCCCCCCCCTCCTTCACCGCACTACCCAATCCTAGATCCCGTCACACAAACTATCCCCCCATTGCCCCTACTCTCTCCCACCCCGCCACTCACTTGCCTGCGGCCAAGGAAGCGGTCAACGGAAGTGCGAAGGTTCGTTATGAGCTGCCCTTCTTCCCTCCACCCCCTCAGCCCCTCCCTTCTCTTTACTCCTTACGCTGTTTGGGTTAGTCTCGACCAGGTACGCAGGATTTTGTGTTCCTTCATAGTGCCAGGGGCTAGACACTACGGACTGGGGTTTCTGTAGGGTCAGTTTACCCACTGTGGCTAAGGGTCCAGAGCTAGCGGTTAAGGGCACTGGGCTACTGGCTAAATAACAGCGGGGCACAGCTTCGGGCAACGTTGCAGGGGCGCTCACGGAAGTCAAGAGCCAAGGGAAGGGGGCTCCGAGACATGCGCGTGGCGGCTAGGTACAGGCTGGGGCCATGGGTTAGCTTTCAGCAAACCTCGGGCTTCTATTGGGGGTCTGACTACGATGACTGCTTTTGACTACATATAGTGCAAGGCGTACAGTGGACAGGGCAATGTCTCTTTAATAAGGGCTATGTTATTTATTTGCAATAGGTATGTAGGTCTACATATACTTTCAACACGTTTTTTTTCTGAAATATGAACACAAATGTGTTCACGGAAGTAGTGGGAGGGGTTGCTGTATAAGGTGCACACACAGACACATATACACACACACACACACAAACATATATATATGTATATATATATATATATATATATATATATATATATATATATATATATATATACATATATATATATATATATATATATATATATATATATATATATATATATATATATATAT
>NC_061822.1:22691860-22696860 GCF_019202785.1 Penaeus chinensis
CATGTATTATTATATATAATTAAATATATAATTAATATAAAAAATATATATATGAAAATTACATAAAATTATATAATATAAATATATAAATTATATATATATAATATATAAATATTAATTATATATATATAAATATATATATATATATATATATATAAATACATATATATGAAATGGTGTTTTGGGGTGTGTGTGTTATACAACATACCCACACACGCACGCACACACACACACACACACACACACACGCCACACACACACACACACACACACACACCCAAATATATATAATATATAAATTTTATATATATTATTATATTGTAAATCTTTTCATCCATATTTTCTCTCTCATCTCTCTCTTCTCATCTCTCTCTTTTTCTCTCATTTTCACGTTTCTCCCCTCCTCTTTCTCTCTCTTTTTCTCTCTCCTCCTTTTCTCTCTCTCTCTCTCTCTCCTCTCTCTCTCCTCCAGCGCTCTCTCTCGCCATCTCTCTCTCTCTCACACTCTCCTCACTTCCTCTCTCTCTTTCTCCCCTTTTTTTTCCTCTCTTTCTCTCTCCCTTCTCTCTCCCTCTCTTACTCTCTTCTCTCCTCTCTCTCCTCTCAATCTCTCCTTCTCCCCGCACTCTCACCCCTCTCCCCTCAACTCTTTTTTTCATTCTCTCCCCTCTAGTCTTTTCTTCTCTCTTCTCTCTTCTCATCTCTCTCTCACCCTCTCTCTCTCTCTCATCCCCCTCTCTCTCTCTCCTCTCTCTCTCCTCCCTCTCTCTCTCCCCTCCCCTCCTTTCCCCTTTTCTCTCTCTCTCTCTCTCCCCTCTCTCTCCTCTCCCCTCCCCTCTCCCCTCTCTCTCTCCTCTCTCTCTCTTTCTCTCTCTTTTTCCTTCTTTCTCTCTCCTTCTCTCTCTCCCTCTCTCCCTTCTTTTCTCTCTCTCTCTCTCTTTTCCTCTCTCCTCTCTCTCTCTCTCCCTCCTCTCTCTTCCTCTCTCCCTCCCTCCTCTCCTCTCTCTCTCTCTCTCCTCTCCTCTTCTCCTCTCTCCTCACTCTCTCTCTCTCATCTCCTCTCTCTCGACTCTCTCTCCATCCTCCTTCCACTCTCTCCTCTCTCATCCCTCTCTCCTCCTCTCGCCTCTCACTCTCTCCTCTCACTCTCACCTCCCTTCTCTCTCTCTCTTCCTCTCCTCATCCTCATCTCTCTCTCATACTCTCTCCCCTCCTCTCCCCTCTCTCTCTCTCCTCCTCTCCTCTCTCTCTCTCTCATCCTCTCTCCCCTCTCCACTCCCTCCTCTCTCCCTCTCTCTCGCTCTCTCTCTCATCCCCTCCTCTCCCTCCTCTCCCTCTCTCTCTCTCCTCCATCCTCCCTCCTCCTCATCCTCCGTATCCTCTCTCTCTCTCTCACTCTCTCCTCTCTCTCCTCTCACCTCTCCTCCTCCTCTCCCTCTCTCTCTCTCTCTCTCTCTCCTCCCTCCTCTCCTCTCTCCTCTCATCCCACTCTCCTCCTCCTCTCTCCTCCCTCTCTCCTCTCTCCTCTCCCCATCTCCCTCTCTCTCTCCTCCTCTCTCTCTCCCTCTCCCCTCCCTCTCCTCATCTCTCTCCTCTCTCTCTCTCTTCTCTCCATCTCTTCTCTCCCTCCCTCACTCTCTCTCCCTCTCTCTCCTTCTCTCCTCTCTCTCTCTCACATCCTCTCGCCTCACACCTTTCTCACTCTCTTCTCTCTCCCTCTCTCTCCTCACTCTCTCTCTCCTCTCTCTCCTCTCTCCCTCTCTCTCCTCCTCTCACCTCCATCTCTCCCCTCTCTTCCTCTCTCTCCCCTCCCTCTCTCTCTCTCCTCTCCCCTCTCCCTTCTCTCCTCTCCCTCTTCCTCTCTCCTCCTCCTCTCTCTCCTCTCTCTCTCCTCTCTCCTCTCTCCTCTCATCTCTCTCACTCTCCCTCTCGACCTCCCTCCTCATTCTCACTCTCCACATCTCTCTCTCCTCTCTCTCTCTTCTCGATCATCTCTCCCTCCTCCATCTCTCACTCTCTCTCTCAAACTCCCTCCTCTCTCTCTCTCTCCTCTCTCATCCTCCTTCCCTCTCTCTCTCTCTCTCATCTCTCCCTCTTCACATCTCTTCATCCCCTCACTCTCTCTCTCCCCTCCTCTCATCTCTTTTCCCTCCTCTCTCCTCATCTTCTCTCTCTCTCTCTCCCCCCTCTCTCTCATCTCTCCTCTCGTTATCCTCTCTCTCTCTCTCCTCCTCCTCCTCTCCTTCACTCTCTCTCTCCTCAATCTCTCCTCACTACTTCCTCTCCTCTCTCCCATCCCTCCCCCTCTCTCGCTCCACACACCCTCTCCTCTCTCCTTATCTTCTCACTCCTCTCTACTCTCTCTCATCTCTCCCCCTCCACTCTCTCCTCTCTCGTCTCTCTCTCTCTCTCTCCCTCTCCCCCTCTCCTCTCTCTCCCTCTCTCTCTCTCGCTCTCTCTCTCTCTCTCTCTCTCTCTCTCTCTCTCCTCTCGTCTCTCTCTCTCTCTCTCTCTCCTCCTCTCCCCTCTCTCGCTATCACTCCTCTCTCCTCTCTCGTGTCTCTCTCTCTCTCTCTCTTTCTCTCTCTCTCTCTCGATCATCTCTCACTCTCTCACTCACTCTCCTCACTCTCCCTCCTTTCCCGCTCATCTCTCCTCCTCTCTCTCCTCTCGCCCATCTCTCTCAGCCTTCGTCCTCCTGTCTCTCTCGTCTACTCTCCACTCTCCATCTCTCTCTCTCTCTCTCTCTCCCTCCTCTCTCTCCTACTCTCTTCTCGTCTATCTCCTCCATCTCTCTCCTCTCTCTCTCTCGCTCTCTCGCGTCTCTTACTTCTCTATCTTCTCCTCCTGTCCACTCACCCTCCTCTACTCTCTCTTCTCCTCTCATTCCGCTTTCTCACTCACTCTCTCGCTCCACTCTAATCTCTCTCGCATCTCTTTCTCTTCCTCTCTCCACCCTCTCCCTCTCTCAAATCTCACTCCTCTCACTCTCACACTCTACTCTCCTCCAACTCACCTCGCTCTACTCTCTCCACCACTCTCTCCATAGTTCTCCCACTAACTCCTTCCCACTCTCCTCTCTCTTCTACTCACTCGGCAAAGCTCCTATACTTCTATCTCTTCAAATTCATCTCAGCTCTTCTTCTCTCACACTCCACACTCTTCATACCTCACTTCTTCATCTCTCCCTCCTCTCTCCGTCCGCGCAAACTCACCGTCTCGGTATCTTCCATCACTCTCATCCGTCAGGTTCTCCTATCCTCTCTCACCTCTCCGCAATGATTCTCTTCACCGCTACGCTCCATCTCAGCTATCTCGGTACTTCTCCCCTACTCTCCTCTCTCTCTTCTCGCTCTCAAAAATCTTACTCTCCTCTCCCTCACTCCACTCCCGACCACATCCCGTCTTGCTCGCCCTACTATTAATTTTTTTCTTTCGCTTGTTTCACTCTCTCTCCCCTACTTTTCCTATTTAATTTTACCGTTTCTTTTTCCCTTCTCATTTTTTTTCCCCCAATCCTTTGTCTTCCTGGGTGTCTTATTTTTTGCTTTTTTTTTATTTTTTTTTTTTTTTCTTTTGGTCTTTCCTCTTTTCCATTTATTTGTTGTTCTATTTTAATGTTCCTCCTCCCCAATTCCTCTTCCTTTTCTCTGTTACTTCTCTTTACCGAGCTGCAGCAAAACCACGTAAGATGGACTTAGTCTGTCACAGGTGTTCGCAAGAAACAAAGATAAACCCTTAAATCAAAATATGGCTAATTTACTTCCGAAAATCTTGAATACTAGCCTCGTCTGTTGCATATATGAGGCTATTTATATCACTTATGGATGGATGCAATGGCTTATGAGGAACGATATCCGTCTTTCTTTTCTTGGCACTGCATAGTAAACAACCCCGAGCCTTGTTGTTACTGAGTGCCTTTTTTCTCTCTCCCGCCCCATTTATCTGTCTATCGCCCTCTATTCGGTGTGTTTATTCTCTCCTTATATTCACGTGTATTTCTTTCGGCGTCTGCGTCTTTGTATCCCTGTCTCTATAACTAGACTTGTCTGTCTCTGCCTGTCTGTTTTATTGTTATTATCATCATCCTCAATATCTTCATCCTCATCCTCATCATCATCATCCTAGTCAACGTCATCAATATTATCATTATAATTATTATTAGTCCCTTCATCCTTGTTCTTATTATCATTATTGCCACTTTTATAATTAGCATTACCATTATCACATTATTATTATTACCATCATTACTATTATCATATTAAAACTCAATCAAAGGCAATATTTTGATTACTTGTTTGTGGTTATTATTTATGGATCATCATGTCTTTTTGTATATTCTTTTCAAGATTATTTTCTCTTGTAAACGGACACCTAGAAAATTAACACGGACAAATAGAGGTAAGTACGTCCATCTTATTTCTCTTTCCCCTCTTCCCATCCACATTCTAAATTTCTATCAATTCCCACCTCATTCTAATCAAATCGTACCTTTTGCCTCTTGCCACTCGCCTCTCCTCCCTCAACCTCATTCCTCCCTCAACTCAACCCGTAGTACCCTTTCCCTTTCTAACTCCCGAAATCTTTTCTTACAATTCAATCTTCCCTCTCACTTTAAGTTCTACAAACCTGCCCCCTCTCCACTTCCCCCTTACCTTTCCTCCTGAACCTATCCCACCATTACCTTCCACATCTTCCTTACCCTCTGTCTGTTTCTTTCCTCTCTCCTCCCTTTCACCATTTAACCAACTTCCTTTCCCTCGTTAGTCCCTCCTTTCTTCCCTTCTTCCCCATCTCCCTCCGTCGCAGCCCTTCTATCCTCTCTAATCTTCTTTCCTCTCCCTCTCTTCCCTTATCTTTCTTCCTTTCCTCGCATACCTTGATTTTCTCCCCTTGGCTTATTCCCCGTGTAAATACTAAATGCGTCTATAAATTTTGCCAGGTCTGACACTCTTTTACTACTTCCGTTACTATGCTCGTTGCAGTTAACATGCCTCAAA
>NC_061822.1:22744360-22746860 GCF_019202785.1 Penaeus chinensis
TATCATTAATATTTTTATTATCATTTTTATTATCATTCTTATTGTTGTTATCATTATTATCATTATCATTATTATTATAATGATGATGATGATTATTATTACTATTATTATTATTATTATTATTATTATTATTATTATTATTATAAATATTATCATTATCATCATTATCATTATTATGATCATTATTATTGTTATGATAATGATAATTATTATTATTATTATAATTATTATTATTATCATTATTATAACTGTTATCATAATTATAATAATTATTATTATTATTAATATAATTATTATTATTATTATTATTATTAATGTCATCATTGTTATTATCATTATTATTACTATTATTATCATTATAATTATTATTATTATTATCATTATTACTATTATCATTATCATTACATTTTTTATTATTTTTATGATTATCTTTGTTGCCATTATTATCATAATTTCAATGATATTACTATTATCATTGTTAATTCATTATCATTGTTATTACTATAATAATAATAATGATAATAATAATGATAATAATAATAATAATTATTATTATTATTATTATTATTATTATTATTATTATTATTATTATTATTATTATTACTATCATAATTATTATTATTATTATAATTATTATTATTATTATTATTATTATTATTATTATTATTATTATTATTACTACTACTACTATTATTATTATTATTATTATTATTATTATTATTATTATTACTACTACTACTATTATTATTATAATTATTATTATAATTATCATTATGATTATTATTATTAGTAGTAGTAGTAGTAGTAGTATTATCATTATTATTACTACTACCCCTGCTATTACTACTACTACTACTATTATTATCATTATTATTATCATTATCATTATTATTGTTATTATTATTATTGTTGTTATTATCATTGTTATTATTATTATTATTATTATTATTATTATTACTATTATTATTATTATCATTACTGCTATTATTCAAGTTTTCAGTATTATTATTACTATCATTATTATTATAATATTTATTGATAATACCATTATCAGTGTTATCACTATAATTATTATTATCATTATTATCATTATCAATGTTATTATCATTATGACTGGTATTATTATTATGATTGTTATCATTATCATTATTATTATTGTTATTATCATCATTGTTGTTGTTACTGTTATTATTATTTTCATATTTTTGTTATTATTGCTTTTATTATTTTTGTTATTATTAATATTATTATTATCATTATTATTATTATTTTTATTATCATCATTATTATTACTGTAATTATCATTGCCGTTATTATTATATAACTATCATTATTATTATCATAATTGTTATTATTATAATCACCATCATTATTCTCAATAGTATCATTATCTTTATTATCATGATAATTGTTATAATTATAATCATTATTCTCATTATCATCATTATCATCATTATTAGCAGTAGTAATAGTATCCTTATGGGTATCATCATCATCATCATTATCATAATAATAATGGTAATAATGGTAATGAGAATATTAGTAATAATAATAATGTTAATAATTGACACTACTATTATTGTTATTATTATTGTTATTGTTATATCATTATTATTATCATTATCATAATTAGGTTTATCATCATTACCATTATTATTGTTATTATCATCATTATCATTATTTATATCATTATCATTATTAAAAGTATCACTTTTTTATAATTATCATCAGCATTATTATTATTGTTAATATCATTATTTGTAATGTTAGTATTATGTCTTTCATTATCTTTAGGACAGTACTATACTGATGACCGGTATTATTGTTAATATCTTTATTATTGTTGATATCATTATTGTCGTCGGTATTATTAAACAATCTATTGTGGTTATTATTAATAGTAGTTGTATCATGACCAACTACATCAACTATAATAATAACAAGATAATAAAGATGGAGCGACAACCACAATTTCACTTACAGTCACAAAGGTGAATATGAATTAAACAATTAAAATCCCAACAATGAGACCGAAATAATTACGGGAGAATTTAAGGTTCCTGTTTTTAAATCCCGTCATGGAAGGCCATCAGAACCACATCATTAATTCACAAATACATTGACCTGACAATCCAATACTTTCCGAAATCATTATTGATGGGTCCTTTCTGGGTCTATAAAATTGCCTCGACCTACTTATGTGAGATGTTGTTTCCTTGGCACCAGGGCCTAAGGCTGGGAGGATAGGAGGAGAGGGAGAGAGAGAAAATAAAGACTTCCTGGTTCTTTACGTGTATGGGAGAAGGCAAGACAGAATAATGAACATGTAAATCAAAGCGCTGACCTTTTTGACAGGGAAAGTTTGATGTGCTGAGCGCTTTTGGGACCTCGGGAGCTTGGGCCGAAACCGTGCTGGCACAGAAGTCTCTGGATACATGCTTACGAATTTACATAAATACACATTCAGATATACATACAAATATACCGACACCCATTAAAC
>NC_061822.1:22784360-22786860 GCF_019202785.1 Penaeus chinensis
AATAAGTGCAAATATTGAGTGTGTGAATGATATATAATAAGATTAAGAAATCAAGACAAATTCCGACATCTTAGCCTTGACTTCTAGCAGATGGTTTAATTCCATTACTTTCAGTAAGACCTTTAAACTGAATATGAACCACTTCCTTTAATTAGCGAGGCACCCATACCTTAAACATACGTGTTGAGTGCTTGTTTCACACAAAGGGGGCTGTTTACATGACTGCTGTCCGAAGGGGCCGTTGGGCTGCAAGGGGTTCAGGAACATTGGGTTAGGGTTTCAACTAAGCATTGCGTCTTTAGTGTGTTGTGGAAATGTAACTCAGGAACTGGGGAATAGTGGAATAACATCCCTGGTAACCTTATAATTTTACGAAATGAAGGAAAAAGAGCTTAAGGATAATAATTACATTCGGAAAAAAAACTGGCAAGATTCAATTTTGAAATGAATAATAATAACGAGAACTATCAGGGTTTGTTCACGTGTATGTGGGTTAATTTCCCGTTTTTATCGTTCTGTCTTTTGTTGTTGTTTTTGCTGTATTTTGCTGTCTTACTTCAAAGAAATCTTCAACCGGCAGACGTTTGAATATACTCTAATCAGAATTAATCAGTAGTTGTAATAATATAAAATTTCCAGTTATCCTTGACATGAGATCATGGTCAAGAGATCTGTCCTGACGAAATCTCCTAAATTCTTCATGATGGAATGAAATGACGCTGTACAGCATGTCCCAAACAGGATTTTTTTTCCCACTGAACTATGCCATCCCGTGAAAAAGTCCACTCTGAATAACAATTTCTTCTTGACATTATTGAACTTTTTCTTACGTGAACTTACGATGATTGTGAGTTAATACTTCATGGTATTTATTTACGTTAATGAGTTTTTATTAATAACGATAATGCATGTAGTATAAAGAAGGCATAGGATTACCGTGTTGATGTTGACAATCAGTATGAAAAAGTTAAAATATCATAATGAAAATAATAGCGATATCGATGACGATGATGGTTTTTAAAATGAGGACCGAATTATAACTCTAAACAATCAGATTATTATTAAAATCAAATACAATAATACGATCAATAGAATAAATAAAAGGAAACTAAAAGAAAAGTGTGTAAATGTCACAAAAGACAAACATACAAAACAAGTGCTTTAAACTGGAAAAGCTTGTTTACAGTCAACTGTTCACTCGCATACCTTAGAATACCCTGCTTTTCTCTTGGGAAGTTTCAACCAGTCCAGATGGTCTCAATCTGCCTCGAAGGGTTAGAACCCCTGTACTGATCGGAAATGTTTCTCAACAGAAATAATTTTATTAATACATTATTACTTTATATTTTCATATATTTGTTTGTTTATTTATTTATTTGTTTGTTTATTTTTTATTTACTTTTGTCAGGGCAGTGCATTATAATGGGAATTATCATTGCACAGGTTGCCCCTCTCTCTCTCTCTCTCTCTCTCTCTCTCTCTCTCTCTCTCTCTCTCATATATATATATATATATATATATATATATATATATATACATAGACATATATGTATACATACATATATATATTATATATATTCATATATATACATATATACATATATGTATTTATACATATACATAATACACACACACACGTACACACACACACACACACACACACACACACACACACACACACATATATATATATATATATATATATATATATATATATATATATATATGTATATATATATATATATACATATATGTATGTGTATATATATATACATGATATATATATACATATATATGTATGTATATATGTATGTATGTATGTATGTATATATGTTTCTGCAATTGTCTTCAATTCGGTTGTCAATATTTATTCTTTTCTTCTTCCTTACTTGTCTCTATGACGTTCCTATGACGCAATGATAAACAGAGTGCTCGGACTTTTGTTACTATATTAGTGTTTGCTATTTTACTCTAAAGGGACATTTGCCTGGCGTTACATATCACAAATACTCTCTCTCACTCTCTATCTCTCTACACACACACACACACACACACACACAACATATATATATATATATATATATATATATATATATATATATATATATATTTCAACTGAAGTCTTACATGACTAAAATTAAGAGAAAAATGTCCCTACGACTTTTTTTTTTCCGAAAGAAATCAATCAAGGAAGCTTTTAACAAGTTAAGGTCATTCTCTTTTTATATTTCTCTTCATCATTTTCCTTTTTCTTTCTTCTTCTATTTCGTTCTTCTCAGATGAAAAGCGGATATTATTTCTTTACTTATCCATTATGGTCACCCAAAGCAAACAGGCGCCTCGCTTATTCTGGGTCAGTTTCCATGGAGAAACAAGAATCGCCTTGGAAGGAGAGTGGAAAGAGATGGAGATAGATAGATGGATGGACAAATAAAGTGGAGGAGAGAGGGAAGGGCCGAGCGAGAGAGGGAGAAAGAGAAAGGGGGGGGGGGGGGAAGCA
>NC_061822.1:22799360-22801860 GCF_019202785.1 Penaeus chinensis
AGTAAATCAGCTTAATATATTCTGATTCATATAGCCTTTTAACAGCCTTTCAGGAGTTGCGATATATCAAAGTATCCAGCAATATGCTGTTTAGCAAACCCGAGTCTGAGATGTTGAGTTAAGCACACAACCTTAATTTTCTGGTTGGGACTCAGTAAAGGCTCTTAGATGGTATGGTGTTTATTGGGGAGCAAGTTGATCGCATTCACGAACTTGTGTAGGTTAGTTAGTCACGGAAAATAGTTACAGATGCGTGGATCACCAATTTATCACAACGGAATGGGAAACCAACACCAGATAGACTTACTAGAATACATTAGCATAAAATGATCCCTAAGTTAGCGTCCCAACTCCATAAGTGTTTTAACTTAGGTATCAGCACAGAAACATGTGGGTTTCTAAATTAATGATATAGTCTCCAACTCAAATGGAGATTAAGCTAGGCAAATGAGAAAGTAAAACAGTGCTGATAAACTCTTAGTGAAAACAGCTGTATAAACGCATCGAGAGTACGAGAAATAGTACAATAAATAGTTTCAAGGACGGAGGCCAAGTTAGCCAGCGTAGAAATGAAAAGGACAAGAAAGAGACATAGATCACGAAGACTGCCTGAACAACCACAAGGTCAGGCAGGAATCAACCGAAACAACACATTAATAAAAAGTAAATATTAGGTGTGAGATTGCAAAAGATCTTTATCCCAAGAGGTACAGATCCTCAGGGTGAGACGAACGACGAAGTGATAACTTAGTCATGAAAATAAAGACAACACTGGAGGTACAGATCCTTAAGCAGTGTTTTTCTTATGGACATGGGTCCTTAGGAAAATTTAATGGTAACACTGAAGTTACTACCTTCAAGCCTTCTGAGCTCTCTAGCACTCTGATGGATTCACTGAGTACTGCTGCGGGGCTTCATCAAAGAGAGTGCACCCGCAGGTGATGTAGTGGGTCACACGGCTAAGTCCAAAATAAACCAGTTCTCTTATACACACAACCCAAAGTAATTTAACTCTTGTTAAGTTATCCTTGCACGAAGCAAGGTAAATCCATGAAAGCACTAATATTTCCCCACTAAAAATAGACCAACGTTCCGGACTGAAGCTGAAATCGAAGTCAAGACCGAAGATAGAACCGATGTCAAGACCGAAGTGCTTTCCCTTTCCAAAACTATGGGTATAGTTAGACAAGCGAAAGTACCCAAACAACCATGAAAAAAAGAAAACAATGTGACGACCATCACCCCCTTCAAGGGTTATCACGACAATTTGAAGACGTCACCGAAGAGATAGAATAATGGGAAATAAAAAAATAAGGGAAAGGATATGAAGGAAAACAGGTAATGGATAGTTGTAGCGAAAATTGTGCTATTTGCAAAATACACATCTACAATATGTAATTTAGACATCAAATTTAATTATTTATTATTTCTTACTATTTATATATATATTATGACCAGAGACTACAACGCCATTTAAGTGGCGAGACTTGGTCGAAAATACGTCCTATGGTCTTAAAATTAACCAAGTACACATTAATTCTTACAGGGATTATGCCATTCGTTGGACTTAGCACAGAAGGCTATATAAAAAAAAATACCTGCGGGACTTAGCCACGAAACTAAGATGGGGACTAAGTCTATAGCGGCTCGTGCACTCGAGCCGGGAGGGCGAGACGCGAATGGCGGGTGAAACGCCGTCCTCGTGTGGGTACGCAGAGGTGCGTGCCCGCCTTAAAAATAATAATAATAAATAAATAAGTAAAAACTAGAACGCCCGCTTATGGAGTGGATAGCCCAGAATCTTCATGGGAGACTGCGAAGTGATGGTGCACTAATGCCGAGAGGGCGAGGCGCAAGACGAGCGAAGCGGCAGCCTCGCGCGGTGTACATTGGTAGAAGCGGAGCCCGGGACGTTTCGTCCAGGACAAAGGTAGCATCACAGGGGCCCTCATCTAATTTAATTTTCCTCAGGACATCGGCGGGGACCACGGCAACTACCCCGAGGATCTAACATAGGAACTGGCGCATCACACGCTCGAAGCCGGTGTACTGGTTGAGTCGTATACATATGCCCACGGCTGGTTAGGCACCAAGATCGCAATCAGGACGCAAGACTCTTCGGAGAGGCTACCACGTAAAGAAAGAGAAAAGCACGTGGCATGATCGAGACCCGGCCTCAACCACGTGGCGCCCAAGGCTGATGTCATTAATGGCGAAATCGGCCTTAGAGTCGGCGAGCGGGCAGCCGTTCACTACAATAATAATAGTAATAATAATAATAATAATAATATTGATAAGAACAATATTAATAATGGTAATGATAACGATGATAACAATAATAATAGGAATAATGATAATGACAATAACAATGATAATAGGAAAAATAATAAGAACATGGTAATGATAGTAATAATAATGGTAATGATAATGATAACAATAATTATCATTATTATCATTGATATTATATTTATAAAAGTAGTAATGATAATGAGAGTAATAG
>NC_061822.1:22824360-22826860 GCF_019202785.1 Penaeus chinensis
AATAGAAAATAATGATGACGATAATAATAATAATAATAATAATAATAATAATAATAATAATAATAATAAAAATGATAATGATAATAATAATAATCATAATAATAATAGTAGTAACGATGATAATGATATTGATAATGATAGCAATAATAATAATAATAATAATAATAATGATATTAATAATAATAATAATAATGATAATAATAATAATAATAATTATTATTATTATTATAATAATGATAATGACAATAATAATAGTAATAAGGATAATGATAATAATAATAACAACAGCAATAGTCATAATAATAATACCAATGATGGTTATGATGATGATAATGATAATAGTTACAACAATAATAGTGATGATGATAATAATGATAAAGATAACATTAATAATAATGGTGATGATAATGATAATAATTACTAGGAAAATTGTAGTAATATTGATAATAGCAATCATCATTATCAAAATGGTAAAAAAAAAAATAATAATAATGATAATAATAATAATTATAATAACAACAACAACAATAATAATAAAAAAAATAATAACAACAACAACAACAACAACAACAACAACAACAACAATAATAATAACAATAATAATGATGATAATAACCGTTGTAGCACTAATAGTAGCAGTAGTAACAGTAATAACATTATGAAAAACAATGACAATAAGAGTATAAATAGAGAACGAAGGGAAGGTAGGTACGAAAAACATGAGATTAAGAAAAAAAGACATACGAACCGCGAAAAACAGCAAGCAGAAGGAACACAAACAGCGGCGGGGATCGGGTAGCCACAAGCGCCCTGGCAATGCCCCTCGACGCTACCCCCCCCCCCCCCCCCCCTCGAGGACACTTGGTCACAAGGAAAGGGATTCCGAAACCCTCTCCACCCACTGCCCTTTACCCAGTCGCCTGAACCCCCCTCCCCAGCCACCCCCACATATTTCCCCAAACCCCCTCTGGCCCTGTACCCCCTCCCCAGCGTCCTGCATGCTTGTGCCCTTCCTCCTGCCGCCTCCTCAGTCGCCCTGACACCAAGCTTTATCCATCTCATAGCGTTGAAATATATATGCTATGCATATGTTGTAATATTCTACATATTTTACTTATCGCATGAATTTTATAATCTGACATGTTATTTCGTTTGCCACATGCACATCACCCACTCTTCACCATACTCATGTAGGGCTCCCCTTTCGGGCCCTTACAACGCCCCACACCTGCACAACTACCCAGCATCTGTATACCCGGCCCTTGAGCCTCTACCCCCCTCGCACCCTCCTCTGAAGAGAGCGCCGCATCGACGCCCGCGACGGCGCGCAGGCAAATATCCCCGACTTTCATCATGGCTGAGCTTTTACACGGCCCATATTTCTCTCCCCGGTCGCCTCTGCGCGCCCCGGGGGATGCATGAGGTGTTCCGAGATATTGTTTTTCATCAGCGATCCACCAGCTGAGTGCGGTGCGGAGAGGCTCTCGAGGGACTCTTGTCTTCATCGGCTCGAGATTCTCACTCCTTCCTCCTTCGTCCTTGCTCCTTGTAGCTTCCTCCTCCTCGCAGTCCTCCTCAGCCTCATCTTCAATCCGCACTGTAATGGCTGTGCAACGGTTTTATCATCTTGGCTTCTTCCTCCTCGTCGCCTCCTCCTCCTGCTCTCCTTCACAAGCCCCGTAGGAGACCTCTTCTCCTCTCCCCTCCTACACCTCCTCTTCTCACTCTCCCTCACATCCCTTTCACCGGCTTTCTTCTCCTTTCCACATCATCCCTGTTCCCTTCCCGCTCCGCCCTTTGCCCCATCTAACTCCATCCTCTCCCCTACCATTCCCTCTCTTTTACCCCCACCTTCGTGATTCCCCTTCCCTTCCTCCCTCCCCCATGCCCTCTCTTACCACCCTCCCCTTACCTTCTCTTACCCCCTCCCTTACCCTCTCCGCCATCCTTCCCCCCCCCCCTATGCCCTCTCCTACCCCTTCCTCGTCGCGGCAGGGAATACCAATGGGACGGCATTGTCTTGTTGAATGGCCGGTCGCGCCGCATGGCTGCCTTCGTCGATATTGCAAAGTTTGCAGGATTTACAAGTTGCATTTAGAAGATATTCACGGTGTTACTGTGCGCCTCTAGTTGTGTATGTGTTTATGTCCTCGTGTGTATGTGTATGCGTGTGTGTGTGTGTTTGATAACACGTGTGCGGCGTTTGCTTATAAGTGTTGATATTCTAGATCTTTGATATAATCACACATGTATATATACATGAAAACTAAAAGCATAAATCGTGCTCAAGCAGCGTATTTTCTCCTCTTTTCGTACTAATAACATCGAAAAATAAATAATACAAATAAACTGCCGTTCGATTCTTCTTCGCACCCCCCCTCCCCCCCCCCCCCCCACATACACACACACCTAAACGCAAAACGTCGCAAAAATAAATGGTTTCAAGAATTAAATGGACCTTAAACTTCTTACACTCCTCCGTTCTCTCTATGCTGAATAT
>NC_061822.1:22836860-22839360 GCF_019202785.1 Penaeus chinensis
GAAAGTTTAATGTAAAGCCATGCTAAATGGCTATTCGAATCAACTATCGGTATTTTTCGTATTAAGAATGCTTTAAATAAGCGTAGTGTTGTAATTTCATAAGATCATATATATATATATATATATATATATATATATATATATATATATGTGTGTATATATGTGTGTGTGTGTGTGTGTGTGTGTGTGTGTGTGTGTGTGTGTGTGTGTGTGTGTGTGTGTGTGCGCGTGCGCGTGTGTATGTGTGTATGTACACATTAGTATACGTATATATGTATATATGCAAATACATTTGTGTGTGCTTGTATATATGCTTTATGCTTGCGAATACATCCACAAAGTAACGTGTGTACAAAGATAAAAGGAACCACAAAAAAAATATGGATGTATATACATATATTGTACATACATATATAAAAGGAAACCTAGCCACAATAAGACTTGAAAATGAACGTGACATTTCGGTCTCTGATGAAAATTTTTTAACAGTTTCGAAATTTTACGTTTAATTTCAATTCATATAGTCGCCGTGTGTCCTTATATATATATATATATATATATATATATATATATATATATATATATATATATATATATATATATATACATGTCCTTCCTCTTTTCTCCTACCTTCTTTCTGCCTTTTTGTAGCTCTCTGTATCACTACCCCGAAGTGATTCCCTCACGCCCACGCCCTTGAAGCACATTGTTCACTCCGCGCCACCTTCTCGCCCTCGTTCTCGGCCGAGTGAATGAATCAAACGCATTTATTCGAGGCGGAGTTGCAAGATAAACAGAAATCATGGCTCCACCAAGGACTCTTCGTGAACCTATTTACGGGAGAAGAGAGTAAGGGTCGGGGTGGGGAGGCTGGGGAAGGGCGGGGGTAAATCGATGTATGGAAAGGGGGGGGGGGGGGAGTTTAGGCCGAAGAGTTCCCGAGAGTCTTCTTGGCGAGCCTAATAAAAATCCTCTCGTTGTCTCTCTCTCCCACCCCTTGCTTCGTCCCTTCCCTCCTCTCTCTCTCTATCTATCTATCTCTCTATTTGTGCGTGTGTATTTGTTTTCCTGTGTGTGTGTGTAATCAATCTACATAATGGAGGCGTGCATGCAGATAGGTGGATAAGTAAAGAAATAAAGTGCTACAATAGGTACTCTGTATAGTAGACAAGCATTTAGAAATTTAAGAATATATGAACAACTGCGTACAAGGAATTAACCTGCAGCCCCCCCCCCTACCCCACCCACCCCACCCCCTTCCGTGCCTTAACCAAATTAAGGGGGTCACATAATTTCCAAACATGATTTACAAGATTTTGTCTGTAACTGTCCGTAAATATTCATATATTCAAAAAACCAAAACCGATGTAACAATCTAACAGCAATGAATGGTAATGTGGTGTTTAATAATGAACACATTTTAGAATCCTCTCAGGATGCCAAAAGATGTGTTTCTTCATACATTTTAGAATTCCAAAATGTTCTCGCTGTATTCGTCTTGCGTGTTAACCATTCCAGTGTGGTGATTAATTCGACCAGATACGCAAACCGATTACTTAATTGTGTATTATGGAAATCCTCGAGCCATTGGATTAAAGGGAATCTAGCCTCAGCATTTAGCTCTCGAGAATATGTTTTCATAATTAGGCTGTGGTTGAACAAATATTTTGGCTGCATCAGTTACCCAGAGCGCAAAAATGTGCAGTTCTTTTTAAAATCATATATATGAAGTGTACATCCGGAACTGATGTAACAATATCATATCCCTTATTATGCATAACTTTACGTATGGACTACGGTAAAGTTTCTTTATATACATTTTTTTTCGATATGATTGGAAATATTAAATGGTACACAGAATTGTTTTTTTAATTACAACTGGATTTACACTTTATTTCGGAAAACATTTATACATACAAATACACATACACACACACAAACACAGACATATATATATATATATATATATATATATATATATATATATATATATACACACACACATATACGTACATACATGTGTGTGTGAGTTTGTCGGTGTGTATGCGTGCATCGGAAAGTATATTTCTGTACTGAAAGAGCCGAAGCATACACACACACAAACACAGACATATATATATATACACACATATACGTACATACATGTGTGTGTGCGTTTGTCGGTGTGTATGCGTGCGTCGGAAAGTATATTTCTGTACTGAAAGAGCCGAAGCCGCCCCCCCCCCCCCGATCCCACTGACTGATTCGCCATAATGAATGCAGGGCTTTTTCACCGATGCTCGTTGCCAGCCGAGTTGTCTTGTCTGAATATTCTCCCCCGCCAAGTATACAGCCAACTTGAAGGCATACATATGTGTATATGTGTATATGTGTTTACAGATATATATATATATATATATATATATATGTATATATATGTATATATGTGTATGTATAGGTATATATATGTATATGTATATATATATATATATATATATATATATATATATAAATATGTATA
>NC_061822.1:22879360-22881860 GCF_019202785.1 Penaeus chinensis
CGTACGTACACGTGCAAATACACTGAATACATAACACCTACGTACACTCACCTAAGTACCTATCTTTTTATAAGGAAATAAATACATACATAAACATACACAATAAAAAATACAGTCAATTCTATACTTCTAAACTCTCTGGTACATACACTCAAACACACATACACACACACACACACACACACACACACACACACACACACACACACACACACACGCGCGCGCGCGCGCGCTCTCCAAATCCTGTAAAAATGTATGATACACAACCCTCTTGTAAACTATCGCACTTTACAACACTTCGCTTTCCATAAATACAGCAGTTTTGATTTACTGTTTATATCTAAGATACTAAGATACGCAAGCACATTCTTCATGCAGCAAAAAACGGGCTATTGTTACCAAAGAGCCATACAATACTAAGGTTTAGGGAGCGAGGGCGCTTGCCACCACATTAGCATTAGAATGCGCGCCGAGCGTGTGTGAGTCTCTGAGTATGTGTACGTCGCTGTGTGTCTGTAAGTTCCTGTGTTAATGTGCATGGGCGCGTGTGCATGAGCATATGCAAACGACTCTTAAGTCACTTGATTTATTCATATGTACATGTGATATGCCCGCTAGCGTCCACCACTGAAAGACAACATCCTCTGAAAGATGTTATTTCAAGCGACACAGTTTCCCGCTGAAGTTCGTAAGCATGTTTGACACGCCGAGGGCAAGGGGGTAGGAGGGTGAGGGTGGAGGGGGCAATGATGTTCAGGGGAGTGAGGGTCCTTGGAGGAGGGGGAGGAGGTGGGGGGGGGGGGAGGGAACAGCCATGTGGACGGAAGCGCTGGATGTCCTTTCTGTAATTTATGGGGCGACTTTCCAGTGAGGAGATTGTTACCGAACTTGTGAGGATTAAAGATCGTAGAGTCCTCGACTGGGATTAAGACAGGTTGGGATGAATGGGGAATAAGGAGGAAGAGAAATTAACAGACAGGCAGATAAATAAATGAGGAGTAAAGAGAAAAAAAAAGTGAGATACAACGAGAGAGGAGAGCAATGAATAAGCGAATAAAGAAAACAGAGAAAAAAGAAGAGAGGAAAGAAGGGAAACTGACGAGAATGGAAAGCCTTTCGGACATCGCAGCCATGAGCGCTGCTTAAACATCGAAAGATGCTTTCGCTTAGAAAATACGAAAAAGGTGTTGATAATATAAGGTGTAATGATAGTGGTAATAATGATAATAATTATAATAGTAATAATAATAATAATGATAATAATAATAATAATAGTAACAATAATAATAATAATAATAATGATAATAAAATTATGATAATAATGATATAATATAATAATAATAATGATATAATGTAATATCAATAATAATGATAAAGATGATGATAATGATAATAATAATAATAATAATAATAATAATAATAATAATAATAATAATAATAATAATCATAACAATAATAATAATGGTGATGATGATAATAGTAATAATAACAATAGTAATAATAATAATGACGATGATGATAATGAATATAATAGTAACTGATAATAATAATAATAATAATAATAATAATAATAATAATAATAATAATAATAATAATAATAATGATGATGATAACAATGATGATGATAATAATGATAATGATAACGATAATGATGATAATGATGAAGATAGTGATACTGATACTGACACTGATACGATACTGATACTGATAATGATTTTCTTTTAGATAAACTCATGCACAAATGTAATTTTACATTACATCTGTATAATCAAAAGTGACTAAAAGCAAATAAAACAATCAAATTCAGGAGATAATTGGTCTCTATTTGGGTATTATAATGTGATAGTTGTACGCAGATGACCCTGTCCGCAAAGCTATCCAGTAATTTATTGTTTGCCAGCTGATTATATAATTTTTTCTATCTGGCAACATAACCTAGTGAAACAACTTAGTTAACAAACTGGATGTCAATGTTGTCTACAAATGAGATCCATCGCAGGCGTTTTATACAACCTTAGTCTGTTAAACACTACATGTCTTATTTTATCGGTGTCGAGGATGAGCTTAACAGTTGTTCAGCATATTTACAAAGTAGTGTTTGCAAGCCAAGCAATGAGGGCAAAAGAGTATCATTTGTAAAGATTAAGTGCATTCAAAGTTTATCATAAGTATAACATCATCATTTGTGGCTATTCGGCTTGGTAGAAAGTTCGTTCATATAGATATTAAAGAGATAAGGCGAGAAGATGCTGCCCTGTTTCGCAGACGAGATACTGAAGTAAATGATCCCCACCTTACCTCATCCTTTGACATGCATATCATACTTGGAGCAGCTGCACGGTATATTTTAATAACTTTTGAGAGAAGATGACACGTGATACTCGATAGGATGCCAAGGACATGTCCAAGAAAAGCGCGTAAACCTGGGTGTTACGTCGAGGGTCCTCGAGCGTCGCGTTTTTCGGCAAAGAGCTTGCCAAGCGAGTGCCGTGCTTCGTTT
>NC_061822.1:22894360-22901860 GCF_019202785.1 Penaeus chinensis
TCATCATCATCATCATCATCATCATCATCATCATCATCATCATCATCATCATCATCATCATCATCATCATCATCATCATCATCATCATCATCATCATCATCATCATCATCATCATCATCATCATCATCATCATCATCATCATCATCATCATCATCATCATCATCATCATCATCATCATCATCATCTTTCTATGTGTGTGTGTGTGTCTGTGTCTCCACGTAATTACACATACATATCATGTACACAAAACTTTAAGTAGATGGAAGGGGAAGGATACAGAAGTTAAAGAAACCTATGAAGAGCCATAGAACACACAATAGAAGAGAACAATCAAAAGAAAGCGAGACAAAATGATAGGAACAATAGCAATAAGATGAAGACGAAACAACGCCATAACAACAACAAAAAAACAAAGAGTGATAGTACGTTCTACGAAGGGACGCCCATCCCGCGCGGATATTTATCTAATCTCCGAAAAGCTTATCTCCGAAGCACAGATCCCAGGTGTGGCGAAGGCGCGGCGCGGATTGACACGACTGACATAATAATCTCTCCCGGGGGAACTCGTGGGGGGGGGGGGGTACTAGGGTGAGGGCCAAGGAGGGGGCGGAGGGCTGGGGGAGCAAGTAGACTACGGGGAGGACAAATGAGGGAGGGGAAGGGAGACAGATGGGTGGATGAGTGGAAGGATGGAGGGATGAACTGATAGACGGGGAGAGAGGAAGTAGAGGATTGGCTCAGGGAACAAGGAGGGGTATGAGAGGGAAAATGGAGGGAAAAAGAGAAGATAAATAAAGAGAAAGAGAGAGAGAGATGTATCGGTGGACAGACATATGGACAACTAAATGGCGAAGATCGGGAAAAGGAGAGGAGGTGATAACACACTGCGAGGAGAGCAAATGAGGGGAGGAAATGGGTGGTAGAGAGAGATGGACAAGAGAGAATAAACGGGTGGGTAGATGGAGACTGGGGGAGGAGGTGAGAGCTCCTGGGTAGGGGATTAGGCCCAAGGGAGGGTGATGAATGAAGGGTTGGAAGGCGTGAATACCCATCGGGGAAAGGAGGCCGAGGAATAGAGGGACTGATGGAGGGATGAATGCATGGGAAAAGAGGGGATTAAGGAGGGAAGTAGAGATATGATAACTTTCTAAATAATGACAATAGCAATTAGAATGATAGTAATTTGAATGATAGTGAGGAAGGTAAAGATAAGTATATTTATGTTAAAGATATCCATCAAATTTCGCCATTAGCTCAGTTGCAGAGGACGATGCCGCAGATCAGGGCACTGATGTGTGTGAGGGAAGAGCAACCATTCAGCAGTGTTATGATATAAATCAAATCAAAATGAGTTACAAAAAACAGGCCTAAGTCCAAAATCTAGTGCACAACTCTACGGGATGCTTAGTAATGTTTCACTATATATGTTAAGTGCATTAAATGTACCACAGCTTGCCAACGCCTGTTCAGTTAGCCAGGGTGGTAAATGAAGGACTAAACTAAACTGTGTAAAGTAATCAGAACTGTTTATTGGTAGCCCGTGGTCTAGATTATCTACAAGACGTGATCTACAGAAGATGAAACTGGATGGTTATTAATGAGCGTAGACTAAGAAAGATATTCTAGCTTTGATCTGAAGTTTGCTACCTCCCTGACCCTAGCTTCTGTGTACAATAGTATAATACTCTGTCTTTTATCTATCAACAATGAACATCTTTTAGTTAATAATCCTGATAATCTATTCCTAATTACACTATTATACAATATTACAGAATTACATTGGGGAATGTATTTGTTAATAACAATGAGTGATGATGCATGTATGTATGTATATATACGAATTATTTTGTATTTTTACGGTACTTAACAGATAGATTATGATATATATTCATATAGAAAAGAAGCACGTTTGATGAATTGGAAATGTCTCATCGTAGTTGTGCAACGCATTTTCAGCAATATGTATACAGAGTCTAAATATATTACCTTTATAAGCCTGTGAAAATTAAGCAAAAATGATGGACTAATGAAGCACGATTATCCACTGATAATGATTTGGGAACCGATTGTTCAGAAACATTATCAATCTGACGTTTTTCAAGCCTAATTTTATGCTAATACTGCTACCACGGCGACTCTCCCCTATCAGCCTAATTATTCTAACATTAATTAATAATATCATTTGTCCTAATTGTTTTGATCTTTTTGTTATCGTGATTGTCATCATACCATTATCATCCCCATCACTGGGGTTACCAATATCCTATACTTATTACTTTCATTAGACTGCTAGAGGTTTGAAAAGTAATACATCTATGTAAAAGTGGGGAAGCAAGCTTTACTTACTTGTGGGAAGTACGCACGCATAACGGCCGAACGCTACCACGGGAGCCTGCAACAGTACTTCTGATTCCGTTAGATTTAGTTCTCTTGTATCTTCCAGAAAGTGTGATAAGTTTAACAAGACCTTAAATAAAAGTGAAAAGGTAGTTGGTTGCGGTTAGCTCGGTTATAAATATGTCTCCAGTAAGCTGTGTGGACTCCACGTGCTCATCCGCCGAGTTTCAAATGTCCCTTTTGACTAAATATTTTGCTGATAATTGGGATGATCAGTAAAAAGAAAAGATTCAACCTGAAGATGTCATAAAGCACGAACAAATTAACTGTGAGTCTTTTCTGGCGCGACTGGCTTTTGGCTGCACAGTATCATCAGTATGAATATACTCTTTAAGTACGAGCATATGGATATATACGTGAGCATGTATGTGTATACGTGTACATGTGCATGAGTGGGTGTGCGTGTATATGTGTGCGCGGGTGCACGTGCGTGTGTGTGGGCGTGCGTGCGTGCGTGTGTGTGTGTGTGCGGGTATGCGTGCGTGTGTATGGGTATGTGTCTGTGTATTTGCGTGGGCGTGTATGTGTATGTGTGTGTGTGTGTGTGTGTGAGTGTGTGTGTGTGTGTGTGTGTGTGTGTGTGTGTGTGTGTGTGTGTGTGTGTGTGTGTGTGTGTGTGTGTGTGTGTGTGTGTGTGTGTGTGTGTGTACATGTGAACGAGGGTAACTATATAAGAGCTTGTTCGCGTGTGCGTGAACAAGCGCAGACGTAATTACGTGTAAGCATACGTGTGTTCATGTGAGCATTTAAAGAAATTACTTTTGCGTATAAAGATTCATCTATCAGCTCTCATTTAAAATTCTTTATTTACGAAAAGATTCGAACGCGTAGTTTAGGCCATTTCTGTTGAATCTGATATTCTTTAAAATTCTAGATGCCTCTCTCTTACGGCACTATTGAAAATAAACATGAGGAACATAAGGTAAAATCGGAAAAAGAAATAGGAGGGTGAGTTCTGGTGTTTTACTGGGAGAGTGACAGCATACATGCACACAAACCAACATGATTATCTTTACCTTTTAAATTAGGTCACAGGTCACTGTTCTAATCCACTGTCGGGGTGTCTGTTACAAAATTTTGGTAATGAAATATACACAAAAGGGGACAGCGTGTCTTCCTGGCGAACCCCTGCCTGCCCTCTCTCTGCCCCAGGTGAGTCTGTGGCGGGCCTCCCCCAAGTGCGCATCCTCACCTTCCTGGCAATTAGCAACTATACAATGCGCTAGTTTTCCTTCTGCGCAGCTATTTGTGCTTCATTTACGAGTCTCTGAAATGCTTAATTAATGCATTTATCTCTCAACCTTTAAGGTGGTCCCTTAGTTTACCATGATTTGCAGGTGTTTTTTCGTCTGCATCTGGTTCTCGCGCTCTATGCAGTGCTCTTGTTTCGTCTCGGCGTTTTTAATTACTCTGCATCTGCCATTGCTCGTGCCAGTCCCATTGCAAATCTGATCACGAAAGTTTGATTGGTGACGCCATGACTCCCTCAGCGAGCACCTCACCTCACCCTTCCTCACCTCGCCCCGTTGCTGGCCCCGAGCTGACGAAGGATTTAGAAGCGTTAAAATACTAATTGACGATCAAAGGAATAAGTAAATGAAACCATTGACAGATTCCAAGATACATATAACGAAGTAGCTCCACTTCTAATAAGCCTGTTGAACCCAGAAATAAAACTGACATTTTCAAAGAGTATTATGTCGGCTGTAAGGAACTCTCCGCAAATATAAATAAAAGAGAGTAATTTTGGTTTTACTTTTGGTAACTATAATATCGAGTAAATTGTACAAATAATTACGAATCTAGTTATATCTGATATCTCACGGCGCACTCCCACTGGCTGACATCATTAGATCCGCCCCTTTTTATGACCCCGATAATTTGTGCGATAATTTATGTTAAGTGTTATTTCAGTTCATTTTTAAATATTATTTTACAATGGTAAGATAATTATCGACCCCCCCCCCCCCCCCCGCCCCGCGACGCTGTCTTCCCCCAAAGAATGCATCAAGGCCTACGAGTCCCCGACAGCCGCGCCCGCTCTCGGCTCGCCCAGCCCCCTCGAACACCGAGGCTCTCTCGAAGGGGATACCACTAACTCAACAGGGAGGCCGACGCAGCGTGAAAGGAAACAGACGCAGGTTTACTAGTCATCATGGTAAGATTGATTAACTTAACGATATCATAATTTCCATTTTTTGATTGAAACATTCATATTTCAGTTCAACGATGACGAGTTATGCAATAATCTTCATTATGATATGACCTCCTTCGTAACTTGAGAAAAATCAGTGACTATAATTTTCCGCCCAGAGCCCTTGATGTCACAAATCAAACTTTCCCGACATACTTCTCCATTATTATCTCCGCCTCGGTAATCCGGACAGCAAGTATTACTAATTTATATATCAATAACATCCTTCTCCATCTTGATACATTCATAGACTAGAGCTTAGAGCCTCTGAAATTTAATTGATCATTTGTGAAACCAAATTAACTGCAAATATACAGCATCTTTAGAGTGGATCTAATGACAATACATATACTAACAATATATCCCGCCAGAGGGAATCTACAAGTGGTCGGCGTAGTTTATAGACGACCTCACACGGAATTTGAACATTTTATAGTATGAAAGACATAGAAGTAATTGGTGAAGAAAGCAAAGACTGTATTTTTACAAATTATTTTAATTTTGACTTACTCAAGAGCGCATCAGATGTAATGTTCAAGACTATTCAATTCAAAATCGTTTTCTACGTCAGTCACTAAACCATCACGGGTAAATCCCACGTCAGCCCCTCTGATAGATCCCATTTGGACCAATAACTATCCAACCATGTAATAAGCGGTGTCATCCATACAAAAATCTCTTTTCCTTTTCTTCAACTTTCAACCTTAAAAATCTTAATCGGGAAACAAGGAAGGAAATAAAAGTAGCCTGCAGAAATTATGTTCGAATTTAGTTTCCTGTTTCAACGGCCCTAAATACTGTTTACGATAACCTTTTCACTATTTTTGATGCCTGGTATTTTTCGGTGAAATCCAAATTAATAAAATCCAAACCTTGATAAACCCTTTCAAGCGCCAGCAATAAGGCTCTTATAAGAGTGGGGAACAAGCTCCAGCGCTTATATGCAAAACGGCTGATTACATATGGCGATCAGTTGAGGCGAGCACGGCATCATCTCACTAAGGTGATCCGCTCTGCCCGCAGCAAATACTACAGAAGGTTTTTGTTCTAAGGAGGCCCAGCCATTCTACTGTCACTTATGTATGTCAAACTGTTTAAAATCTGTGGTTCTTAACGTTTTTACAACCATGCCCCCCTTGCATCTATGAATCAAATTCCCTCCAAGATTTTACAGAAAATTATAAATTCGTTCTTGATCTTTTATTGAGGATAGATTAGTCACATTATTATTAAACTTCAAATTATTTGCCCATGCTCTCGTTAAAAGAATCACATATATGATTGGAAAAATTCCTGCTTTTACCCAAAAGCTTGCAACCCCCTTGGAAATGACTGACGCCTCCCTTGGGGGTGGGGGTGGGGGTGGGGGGAGCGCCCCTCAGGTTAAGAACCAATGGTCTGTATGAATATTGGCTAAATCAACGTTATCAATATCACTGTCAATATTAATATATGTATATAATGAAAAAAATATAATGACGACTTACATCTGTTTATTGTTGTAAGTCGCCAAGTTTTGTGAATCCTATTTAGTCTTTCCCCGGGAGCTATTTCTGAATTTTATTGGCATTTACTGAGTTCGCTTTTAATCACATTGCATAATATCTCCTTTTAGACATTGATGTTGATATTGAGTTTATAGATTGCTTGGTACTTGAAACTTTAGCTAGACGTATTTGCTCTGAACACATAGAAATATTAATAATTACTTCAGGCATTCTGTATAAGCATTCTACATAAGTGGAGTTTCAAATACGTTGTACATAGAATATCATCTCCAAAACCTCTCTTACAAATGTTTTATGACCTCCCTTTTATTTTCTACACATTGTATCCAAGACATTAAATTATTTACTTCAATTCTAATAATGATATACATATTCGGAGTTAAACACAACAATCTGCTATGACATTTAAGTTCATAATTATTTGTTTTCGATACGAGTTCAGTGGGGCATAATGCGATCTTGTCTTTATGAATAGTCAAATGTCAAAACGAAATTCTTAATAGCATGAATAACGAATGCGATTGAAAATGTGACAGATTAATGATGTACATAATACGATAAATTAATAATAAGAGATACGGAATATATCTTGTATAATGTTACATGTGTGTGTGTGTGTGCAAAAAATATATTTATATAAATGTGTGTGTGTGTGTGTGTGTGTGTGTGTGTGTGTGTGTGTGTGTGTGTGTGTGTACAAAACTATATTTATATAAATATGTGTGTGTGTGTGTGTGTGCAAAAATATATTTATATAAATGTATGTGTGTGTGTGTGTGTGTGTGTGTGTGTGTGTGTGTGTGTGTGTGTGTGTGTGCATATATTTGTGTGTGTGTACATCTATTCGTGTGTGAATGCATATATGTATATTTGTATTTTTGTATTCAGACAAATATATGATGAATGTATGCATACATATGTATGTATATATATATGCATGTATGTTTGTGCGTATGCGCGCGCGCGTGTATGTCTGTATATGTATACTGTATGCATGTATGCATATCTGTAGATATGTAATACACGGCGATGGGGATAACACGCCAATTGCTCACAAACACAACCCACGCACACTCATTCATTTCTTCAGTGGATGTAACTTGCAGATACACACTCTACAAAGTATACAAAGTCTTGTGTGGATAATAAGCAAGGAAACTACAAAGAGAAGATTGTAAAAGAGAAAAGAAAAAAAATCGAGTTGAGCCAAAATACAGAAGAAAACAAAAATGTTTGAGTAAGAACATACAAAACGAGAGCGAAAACAAAGAAAATCCTGGAAACAGAAAAATGGATGATAATCTAAAATACGCCAAGATAGAAGGGTTAAAAAGTGCTGAAAATAAGCCATGCAGAAGAGGAAAAGGAAACAAAGGAAGAGGCAAGAAAAAATATAGGATG
>NC_061822.1:22921860-22926860 GCF_019202785.1 Penaeus chinensis
ATGTACGTCTTAGCATATTTAATATGAAGAACTTTATTCTGTCTTAACACAGTATGAGAGAGACGTCCCTGTAACCTGCTTGCTTCACCTGCGCATCCATTTAGCAACGCCACCAACTCTCTCCCTGTTCCGTAGGGCATGATCCCCCCAATGTCTTGTTAACGTCTGTATCCTCAGTCCCTGTTAACTGAGGTCCTTTTGACTTGCCAGAACTCCTTCAGCCGAGCCCCGTAATCTTCTTGTTGCGAGAGAGTCGCATTGTTTCCTCTTGACCTCAACGCCGGGCAAGCGACAAAGGATCTTATCTCTCCTTCGGCATGCCTTTGGCCAGGATCAGAAGTTACTCGAAAGCGTGCAACTTCGGAGCTGCGAGCGAGCCAGTGAGTTACAGGCTTTGTTGGGCTTGCTCTTCGTTTTGGAAAAGAAAAATATATATTTAACTACCTATTTGCATCTCTTATTGTGTTTATGTTTTAAATTCATAACTATTCCATTTCTTATTCTATTATCCTATTTCCGAGAGGGGGGGGGGGCTTGATATGCAATGGAATTTCATCTTTACCATGTCGTTTTATTTGCTTGTCGTTGTTTATATGTTTAAGCAAATATTGTTGTTAATGATATTAGTGTTGTTACTATCATTCTTGTGATGTGATGTTATGCTATTCCTACCAGTATCAACAATATATTAATAATACCTTATTACCCATTTAAGTCATTAGTTGTAAGTAAAATTTTCTTTTTCATTTCCTGATTTGAAGGACTCACCACGAAAAAGATGAAAAGAAAAGGACTGCAAAAAGGCCAATTAAACGGTGCCACACGAATAATTCATTTTGAACTAATGTAATTAGTGTCAGAAAAAAAAAAGAAATATGCTCGTCTTTCCTCTTTTCCTCATTTGATTAAATATCCAATTATAAATATCTGCTAAAAGTCAATCGCTTCTCAGTCTCCGACATCGTTACGGGAAGACAAATGGGCTCGATTTCATTAAAAAAAAGACTCCTCCTTTTCCTCCGCCGCTTCCTCTTTTTTTCCCCCGTCTCTACTTTCACTTTGTTTTCTGCTTCATTTGGTTTCTTCCCCCTCACGAAACATTCGCTTGAGTTTCGCTTTTCTTTTTTCCTCACTTTTTCCCATCCTCTTATTCGTTATTTGTCTTTCTTTCCTTCCCTCTGCATCATCATCATTATATAGATAGGCCTACGAACTAAGCATAATTAACACGTATCCTCTTTTATCTTCTTTGTCTTCTTTTTGCTCTTACTATTGTTATTATTATTCATCTTTACCTCCAGTTTCCCGACGCCATCGCCTACACGATAGAACGAACAATCCAGACACACAGATATGGCAAATTGCACGCACCTTAACAAGCACCGTCTTTGTCCTCCTTTTCCTAAGCTACGCTTCCTCCGCTCATGCATTCACCTAGCCCTTAAGTGGATGAGGAGGGAGAGTAAATGATTACACAGGCAACAACAACCAGCCAACAACCAATAACCCAAGTCTTGCAGAGGTATCTTGGCTAATGACTTTCAAGGAAAACAGCTCGTCGAGTTAATGAGCAATTGGGGCGCCCGTGTTTCTGTCACTTGGAGCTCCTGAGGGCTGGTAACGTAGTGGCGGGTTGATCACGGGAAACGCAGCAGCTACTGTTAACTTCCATTCCAAGTCTTATGTTATATTGTTCCTAGTACATGTCTAATTTTGTGTCTGCCTCTGTGTCTGTGTGTTTGTCTTTGTGTCTGTGGTTGCGGATGTGTGTGTGTGTGTGTGTGTGTGTGTGTGTGTGTGTGTGTGTGTGTGTGTGTGTGTGTATGTATATATATATATATATATATATATATATATAGAGAGAGAGAGAGAGAGAGAGAGAGAGAGAGAGAGAGAGAGAGAGAGAGCGAGAGAGAGAGAGATTCACATATGCACAAACGCACACACACACAAACCATATATATATATATATATATATATATATATATATATATAAACACAAACATACGAATATATATATATATATATATATATATACATATAGATAGATACATAATATATACTATCTCTTTTTCACACATATATAAATATAAATAAATACATAATTATATATTCACATATGTGTGTATATTCTATATGTACCCATATAAATTTGATATATATATACATATGCATATATACACATAAAACACACATATGTGTGTATGTATATATTTATAGACACATACATATGTATAATATATATATATATAACTATAAATTTAAATATATATACATATACATAAAACACACATGTGTGTGTATATGTATACACATACATATGTACACATACATAAAACACACAAACATATGCATACAAACACACATATACATAAAACATATGTGTATATATATATATATATATATATATATATATATATATATATATATATATATGTATGTGTGTATATATATATATATATATATATATATATATACACACTCATATATAGACAGATACATAATATATACTCCCTCTTTTTCTCTCTCTCACACACATATAATATAGATATAAATAAATATATAAATATATAGACACATAGATATGTGTGTATACTATATGTGTATACCTATATAAATTTAATATATATAAATTTAATATATATATACATATACATATATATACATAAAACACACAGACATGTGTGTATGTATATATGTATAGGCACACATGTGTATGTAGATATATATATATATATATATATATATATATATATATATATATGTATTATATATATACCTATATATATATATATATATATATATATATATACATATACCTAAATCACACACGTGTGTCTGTATATATATGCATACACACATGTATATACATACCTATAAACAAATACATAAAACACACACATATGTGTGTGTAGACACACACACACACACACACGTACATATATATATATATATATATATAAATATATACATATACATATATATATATATATATATATATATATATATATATATATATATATATATATATATATTGTGGTGATCATACATTCAGCCTGGGCGATGACAGGGCGACGTTTGGGCCACAAAATATGGTTTGTGTGAATGTTTGTGTGTTTACGAGACCTTCTATTGGGTCCCCTGCCCTTTGCCAGCGTTCCCGAGTTCTCCATCGGCTTCTATATCTTTCTGCATGGCGCGAGTCCAAGTTCTATTCATCATTTATGGTTTATGCAGTGATTCAGTTGGCCTCGTGTGTTCGCTCTCGTGCTTTTGGCTTGCACTCGTTACAGATGAAGTTTTAGGTGTTGGAAAGGATTTTTGTTATCATGGTTAATATATTTGTTAATATTTAATAATAGTTTATCATTATTTGTTATTATTATAATTATTATTACTCTCATTACTATTATTTTTGTTATTAGTATTATTATGATGATTATTGTTTCTATAGATATTATTATTAAACATCATAATTATAATCATCAATATAGATATTAAAGTCATTATTATTCTTTCTTTTTTATCAGAGTTTTCTTTTTCTTTTATTTTTATTGATTTTCTCTACTCTTTCTTCTCTCTGCCTTCCAATCTTCTTCGTCATTCTCTACATTTACCACGTGTTTTTCATTTTCTTCATTTATTTTCTTTTTTTTCTTTTTCTATTCATTACCCATTTACTAGTATTATTCTTTAAATGAAATAATAACATTTGTAGTCTTTTTCTCCCTCGTAATGTGAGTATTCATATATTTTTTGCTGCAATATTGTTTGAATTTCTGGGAAAAAAGGAAACTGAAACATAACTGGCCCCAAGAATTTCGAATATGGGAATGTGGGCCTGTGATCATTCAGCGGTCCGAACCCCAGGCAGGTGAGCCTTCGAGCACTCTGAATCCTGATTATGGTAAAGAGTAATTCCGCTATAGAAATACTAGAGCATATTACTCTAAAACAATATATTATTTTCATATTCGTACCTACCATCTGTCATAAGGTTAACATATGCCTACCGTTCATTCTAACACATGCAATCAGGACATTGTAGTATTTACAAAACATTTGTTGACACGTCTTTTACCTGTTTTGAAATGCTGTTTTATTATTATTCATTTTATACAGATTTATTCATTACTTTATTTTGGAAATACTAGTGAATTATGTATGTCTGTGTAATAATAAATAGCAGTGGAGTTTGTGTTTTTACATTATCTTTAAAAAAAACATACATTAATGCATACATAAAAACTGTTGATAGGTGAAATATATATATATTTTTTTTTTGTGATATTGTAAAGGAAAAGTAGAATTTAAGTTCTGATTAAAATACTTTGTTTAGTTATCATGGAAAGCATTGCACATTGAGAATTTATTTTGCCATGAGACGCGTTGTTTACGATTTGGAATGAACGGAGCATAAGAACGCCTCGTCAGCGCAGGAACTCCTATATTTGGGTGGATTTTTGATTGGTAAGCAATAGGTAGGAACATTCTTTGGATACATTTTTTTCTTGAGTGTACTGTTAATAAAACTGTGAATTTTGGTAAAGCATGAATCCGTGATTTAGTGTAAAATTGGCATAATGATGATATTTAATGTCAGTGTTTGTCATTGTGCAAGATGTTACAAGTGCATATTTTAATTAGCAACTGTATTGTGCTATTTGTTTATAGCCTTGCTGACTGACAAGCCCGGGACAGGCTGAATTTGAGAGATTTGCAATATAATTGATACCATCATTAAGGGGCCAGCTACCATGCCGTGTCTTGATCATTCATCTGAAAGTATTGCGGTGTGATATTGGATATATAGAGCAAATTTTCTCGTGAATACAGTTTATGATTTATTATTTATGAGAAATGTAATGATTGCACTCTGCTAATTACTAATCTATATGCTTTCATTGATGTGGAAATTGTTATTTTGATAGCATTTAGTTGTTAATATTATTGTTTGCAGGTTGAATAAACTGAAACCGAAACTGCATCTGTATATATCT
>NC_061822.1:22931860-22934360 GCF_019202785.1 Penaeus chinensis
GTGTGTGTGTGTGTGTGTGTGTGTGTGTGTGTGTGTGTGTGTGTGTGTGTAGCTCATCAGTGGTCATAATTTGTCTTTAATTAGTTTTGTTACTCATTTATTTCATATTAAGTTTAGTGAAACATGATGATATCATAATATTTATATCCCAGTATTTAATTACATGTAAAATTTTCGAGAGATTTTACGTATTTCGAGTGATTTTACATGTTTCTGAACACCTTAATATTGAATACAAACGACTATATACTGATAAAGTTACTATCTTCGAGATATTATACAAAAAACTCACGGTCTCATGCTTGTATGTAACTTAGTAAACGCACTGTGTCCGATACTGTTAAAATTAATAAATGAATTAATCATAATCATAATCATCATCATCATCATCATCATCATCATCATCATCATCATCATCATTATCGTCTTCTTCATTGTACCAAATCGGATACCAGTTATTTCTGATATTACTTTGATATGTAGTATAGTAAATGTAAAAGAAGCTAAACTTGGTACAGGATCTGAGAATTTTTCTACCGACATCAAAATCTTTTGAAAAACATGCATGTCGAGGCCACTTACAAGGAGGTACCTGCTATGTGGTCTCAGTCTATATCCACCAGGTTTAAACCTAGGTAATTATGGATGGACACAAGCTGCACCCAAGCAGTGTTTGTCACATGTAACTCTACTGTCTGACGTGTCTTTTGCTCTAGTAGACGTGCTGGAGCAGATCAGGCGTGGGAGTTCTTCACAGCCATGCTCAACATCCCTGTGCAGCTGTGCCTCGGTAACTATTCAGTAGATCAAAAGAATGACTATATAATTAAAATGATTTTATTGTTTGCTTTTTACAGTATATACTGTGCATTTAGAAAAGAGAACACGTTATTACCTATATGTGAGACGATTTATATAGTAAAATGCCACTAGATGATTATGAAGTATGTTTCAGTCGATTCCTGGCCAAATGACACCACAACCAGAGAGAACAATATACCTAGTAATGGCCATTAATGAGTTATGTAGCCATTAACTCAATAAACTCAAGTGCACGAATTTGTTCTCGACTGATTCTTGATCAGTAGGTTCAGATCACCAGAAAAACGAAACATTTTTTTTTTTTTTCAGATCTGGGTTTACTCAGGACACATTTGCATTATATCCAGATGGCTACACCTCCAGGATAATTGCTTCCCAATGCCGCAAAATTATACCGAATTCTAAACGACTAACCTTGGTAAATCCCGGCAAACTATTTTGACTGATTACAAACAGTTGTTAATTTGCACTGCCAATTTAGATAATCAGACTGTGAATCATAATGACTTTGAACCATTATCAATTTGGACCATCACTAAACACAACCATCGATCCAACCCACGTTGGGAACACGTTGGAGTTAATATGTAGTTACGTATGTTTTCCTAATTTGGATCATTACTAGGGAGGATCATTTGATTTAGAATCATTAATATTCTAATTCACCACTTATTAGGTTATAGAGAGTTTTGACTGTTACCAAAGACCGAAGCTAATTAGAAACCACTAATTCGGATCACTATCTTTAAGTATCACTTATTTTAGTTATTACAAACGTGGATAATCAAACTGTTGCTGCTTACCCGGATCATTATATTTTGTACCATTCCAAATATTTTGGCAAACAAACCCAGACTGGATTCGAACTTGAATCATCAAAGACAAATGGTATATTAGAGCTAGTACCATCAAAGTGAATCCTTAAATGAATAACTGAATTATTCAAGTGCAATTAACTTTATCGTTTATCAGTCGTAGGACGATAGGCAAAAGCTAATATTGAAATAGACTTTTGATCTGACTGAAGGCCAGACATGTGAATAGGACAGTGAAATAATTGCGTTTTACTGCATGGGGTTAATAGCCATCATAAGTGCAATTGACAGAAGTATCTCTCGATCAGATGTAAATGATCTACTAACATAAATGCAGTTCAAGAGAGAAATAATTAGAAGCACCGTGTAGATGGTGATGGGATGATGATGAGGGTGATGGTGATGATGATGGGGAAGATGAAGATGGAAATGGAGATGAAGATGAAGATGAGGATGAAAATGAGGATGAAGATGTGGATGATGATGATGATGAGGATGATGAAGATGGTGATGATAATGATTGCTACTTTGATAGTAGTAATGTTAATAATAATAATAATGACTACGACATAATAAAAGCGATAATGATAAAGATATAATAATGATTAGGTTAGTAGTGTCTATCCTAGTAATGATATTAAGAATGGTAAGAATGATAGAATTAATAACAATAAATAAAGACACCATTATCAACATCAAGAGCAGCAATGATAATAATGATGTTGGTGTTGATGACCATGACGATGATGATGGTGATGGTAATGTTAATGATAATGATAATAATGATCATGATTTGATAATGCTGCTGCTGTTGCTCTTGTTATTGCTGCCGATAATGATGGTGATGGTGATAATGATAATAG
>NC_061822.1:22949360-22951860 GCF_019202785.1 Penaeus chinensis
TGAAAGTAGTATTTTTCTGAAAAATCGAAGTTTCTACTACTCTAAGAAAAACACATCCAGGGATTTCCATAGAAGAAAATGCCAAGGAATATTTTTCCTCTTGCAGTCTGTTGCAACAGCGCACAGGAGTTCAAATGTATAGCATGAGGCATAAAAAGAGAACAAAATTCTTTCCAGGTAAAAGTTCAGAACCATATATTCAGGAGTTTGCTGCTTTTTGAAAAATAGATTAGTAAAGATAACGAAACTGGAATGAGGATAGAAATTGCGACGATGGTGATGAGGATAATAGAAATAATGATGATAGTATAAAAGACCAGATTGATGATGATGGTCATAGATACAATAATAACAGTCATGATGATGATGATGATAATGGTAATGATGGCAATAATGATAATATAAATGATAATAATAATGAGAAAAATAATGATGACAAAATTAAAGAAAATAACAATCATAATGACAAAATTAAAGAAAATGACAATCATAATGACAATAATAGTAATAATAATAACAATAATAATCCTAATAAGGATAATAATTATTAAGAACATAATGATGATAGTAGTAATAAGGATACGAATAACAGTAATAATTATGATAATGATAACAATAATAATGATGACAACAATAATGATATTAAAAATGAGAAGAATGATGGTAATTGTAATTAAATAATAGCAATGGATATAACGAGAATAGTCTGATATGAATAATGAAATTGGATTCACAGTAAGGTTAATAGAAAAGCGAATATTAGTGAAGTAAAGTAAGCAGACAAATAACATAAAAGGTACAAAGCATGTAACACACAAATAGTGTTGTTATACACATTTAGCAAACTGTTATCAAAACTGCCTGTGATTATTAGACAAACATTATTGCGCATTTCCTAACACATTTCTTTTCAGTTTGGTTTACATTTCACATTTAATCGCTTATCACATAACAAACAAATATCTTTAAACGACATGAAAGCTGACTAAAATCGTTGTGAAGCGAATCTTGCATTCTTGTTTTTCCTATGAGTTAAGAAAATTTCAGGAAATAATGTTATTGTCTAATTGGTTAATACAGTTACGGATCTGAATATGTTTTCGTTTGTTTTACTGAGATGTGAGAAATAGGGCCTGTCAGCACTCATTCAGTGGTGTTACGAAAGACAAGCATCTTACATGGACTAATACTTATGAATATCAAAATATACTATTAAGCCCTAAATAATCGGAAGAGTAATAAATTGTGTAAACTTCATAGAAAGATATGTTTATATCTGAAGCAAATTTTCTTTTTTTTAGACTTAATATATCCAGCACACGGCACTCACATTTCACTTCATAATGAGACTGAGGCTAAGACTTCTTGTAGCGATGATTTCGAAAAATCTTTCTCAAGAGTTTCTTTGGTTTTTGTTTCACCGAAAACAATAAAAATAAACAAATAAATGAAATAAGGTTCACACAAGAAGTGAACCTCCGTAGCCAAGGGCAGTGAAGGATGGTAGTTGTGGCGGCTGATAGCAAGGTAGTTCGGGATGCAGGAATGTCCAAAGAGATTGTAAAGTAAGTGGGTAAGTGGGACGAAACACTCGGTTAGTGGAAGCGCTGGAGGCGGCCGCTGGGAGAGTTGCTTCGAGGAAAAGGCAAGAGCATACTGAGTACTAAGGAAAAACACGGAACTCTTGGATAGTTAGGGTTGAGGGGAAAGTGTGGTAGTGTTTGCTTGTCCGTGTGTATTTCAATGTGTGCTTTTTGTGGCAATGGTTGCTTACCTTTATTTTTGTGCTTGTTTATGTTCTTGAACATGAGTGTAAGTGTTTGTTTGTATTTAGGTTTATGCTAGTGCGTGATGCATCTTGTAGAATCGTTTGCATACTGAGGAGAACAGGATTTTATAAAAGGCCCAGATACTAAATAAGAAAACAGTATGCAGCATACATCAGCAAAGAAAGGAAAATAACATCAGCATAATAATATCATCAACATAATAGCAGCCTTCAATCCATTCTGTCCTACGTGGGCATTATACATAATCCCAGGATCAATATTTCCATTAACCTTGGCAGAACTATTGAAGCGAAATCGTCAAGGACTGCTTGGAGAAATAACGAGGCTTATAGAGCCAGGATGCTTGCTTGCCACATGCGCCCCGTTGACGCAAGCACCGAGTGCTTTTGAACGGAGCGGAAGGGCTTCTGCACTAATGGGTTGGGAATGACTGTGCACACTTACCTCCTTGCCGGAATACTTGACGAAACTGATATTCACGCACACAGAAATGCGCCCTGTTTGGCTGCCGGTCTACATGGTCGTTTTTATTGTATATGTAGGCATGGAATTATCTAGATCTATATATACCAATATATCCCTGAATTTATACCAGTGGTTACTAAGTGAGAGGTAATTAGTTTAAAGGCTGAATGTATGTGTATTTATGTGAGTGAGTCGTTGTCCATTGTTCATCTAATGAAGCGAACGCTATAAAAAGGTTGGTTAAT
>NC_061822.1:22956860-22959360 GCF_019202785.1 Penaeus chinensis
GTTGTGATCCCCTGACAGTTGAGCTACACGACAAGCATCTGTGGCTTCCAGTGTCTCCTGTGAGATGAAATTCTGTCTTGTTCTTGGGCAGTCATCAATCGATTCTTGGGCTGAATCGAATGTTTCATGCTTAAAGGTGTCCCACAGAAGAACAGGGTCCGTCAGGCCCCTAAGTGCTGCGAAACGACAACAGATAGCCTCAGGAAACCCCCGGGCACACTCCCCCTCCCTCAATATGTCCACATGAAACACCCTAAGGTATTCATTGGAGTGAATGGAGAGTAGCCACAACTAATCTATGATTATTTCCACAGAACTCCGCACTTTGATACACTCTGCAGTTCTGAAGGATCCTCCATCAAGTGCTAACGAGGATATGGTCGATCTTCTTGGCCACATTACCCATATCGCTGTACCAAGTCTACAGATGTGGGTCAGAATGCAGGAGCCAGAAATCCTCAGTTTCTGGGACCTAGCAAAATCCCGGAAAAGGAGGCCATTTTCGCTGCCAGCATCAGCTCCTGAGCCATGACGAACAACCGACATCTCATAGCCAGCTCGGTCGCAGCCAGATACCGCATTAAAGTCACCCAGAACTTTATGAATATCTCACTGAAGACAGGCGTCTGTCACAGATTCAAGATTGGTGTAAACATCTCTTTCACATCAAATTTATACACATCCATAGGAGTGTACACAGCAATAAGAGACATAAAGCCATATGTAAGCTTCAGTGTCAATACCATTATATGGTATTAGACTAGAGTGACCTCATTTGGTTGAAGTCCGCTGAAGATGGCTATGGCTACTCCCCGGATATGATGGCCATCGCTGCGGCCTGACCAGTAATAAGTGTAGCCAGCCACACTAATTGTGCCACTGCCAGGTCTTCTCACCTCCGAGAGAGCAGCCACCTCAACTCTCAGTTGCTTCAGCTCCCTCGACAATAGTGGTAACAGATCATCCTGTCGCAAAGAACGGACGTTCCTAACCCCCACCCTGACAGCCTGCTTAAGGTTTAACCTCGGGTAGTCACTCCGGGTGGACGCCACTTCTGCCACCTCCACCGACGCCGCCCCATATAGAGAGGGTTAGCTGGCTGCAGGTCCCATAATCCACGTGTGAGGTTCCTATAGGCTTTGCCCCACAAGCTTCACGCCAGGTTGGCGGCCGCCGGGACGCAGATCAGGCGACGGGTAATCCCCAATCCCCTAAACGAGTCCCAGTTGTTGCCACTGGGACTCAAGGTTGCCACCATGAGTCGTGGCCCACCGGTGTGTGGACACGCCGGTGTGCCACGACTCCGTACCTTTAGGGCTAACGGTGGCAGCTGTAAGCGAGAAGGCATGCAAAGCACTAACTAGGCTACCACACACACACACACATACACATACACATACACATACACACATACACACACACACACACATACACATACACACACACACACACACACACACACACACACACATATATATATATATATATATATATATATATATATATATATATATATATATATATATGCATGTGAGTATATATATATATATATATATATATAAATATATATTATATATATATGCATGTGAGTATATATATATATATATATATATAAATATATATTATATATATATGCATGTGAGTATATATATATATATATATATATATATATATATATATATATATAAATATATATATATTATATATATATTTATTTATATACATATATATATATATGTATATATATATATATATATATATATATATAAATATATATTATATATATTTATATCCATATATATATATATATATTTATATATATTTATATGTATATATATTTGTATGAATATATATGTACACACACACACACACATGTAAGTATCATATAAGCAACCAGTTTCGTTCGGTATTCCACAAGGCTACATCCTAGGCCCAATCAATTACAAAAACTTATTCAGAACGCAGACGACTCTCAATTTCTTCAAGCTGCCTCTGCTACCAATCTAAGGGAATTGATGGGAACAAAAAAACACAATATATTTTCATAGGCAGCCGTCAGAACATAGTAAAAATACCCACAAATACACTTATAGATTTCCAAGTTTGCTATATGAATCCCAACACTGCAGTAAAAAATAGGGATACACGTAGATAGATACATGACATTTGAGACATACATTGATCACATCTACAGAAAAGTAATGGGCGCTTTGATATAATTGTATCACATCAAAACTAAAATACCCACAAAAACAGGACTTGCTGTTAATTAAACACTAGCACTTGGTATCATCAATTACTGTCTAAACATCTGGGGCTCCACAAACAAAACATAAATACAAAGGACACTGCAAAGGACACTACAGAACTTCGCAGCAAGAGTAGCACTGGGAAATGTAAATGAATATGACCACATATAAACGAACTAAAATGGCAAAAAGTACAACAGAAATACAACTATGACACATGTATTTTAATCCATAAAATCAAACAATGAAAT
>NC_061822.1:22971860-22974360 GCF_019202785.1 Penaeus chinensis
CTTCCCCTTTGCATCCCCTCTCCCTGGCAGAACTTAAACCTCATAAACACATTCTTACACCTTCCACGGCAATACCCACGACCAACGCCTCTCCTAGCTCAATGTAAAGGTATTCCTAATCAGAAGCAAGTACGAAAGCGAGCAGACTGTTTGATGTTGCAAATCCAGCGGTCAAACTACTAAACACCATCAGAATAGACCACATCAATGCACAGTCCCTCCTTGGTCACTTCATTGAAATTAAATTGATAATTAAGGAGATAAATATTAATATTTTGTGAAACTTGGCTTCACCATGAAAAAGGAAGCAGAATCATCAGCATCCCAAACATGTTTACAGATGTGATGCAGGACGTGGAGATGGAGTCTGCATATATGTAAGCGATACCCTTCAATCAAATAAAATTTCCTTTGCAACTGTAAATCATACAGCAGTAGAGGACATCTGGGTAACTGTACAAAGCTGTATGCATCCTTCCTTCCTCGTCGGCACAATCTATAGACACCCTCATGCCACCACAGAATCATTTGACTACCAGGAAAATACTCGCAGAGAAATGTCAATGAGGAGAAAACCACTTTTCATCTTAGGTGATTTAAATGATGATCTAAATAAACCAAATGCAAAGGTAAATGAGATAATTAAAAAATAACAACTTCTACAGAAGCCTATAAGAATTACAGAAAATACCTCATCCACATTAGATGTTAAAACAAATAGACCTGATATTACACTGCACGCAGATGCTGTCCCATGCCACATTGCTGATCGCGAGCTTATAACCATGACCTTAATTATAAAAAAAAAAAAAAAAAAAAAACCTAAGCGAAAACGCTTAGGTTAAAGGCCTTGACTTTGCTGATGATGTTGCCATCCTATCTGAATCTCTGGAAACAATAGTGGCAGTTCTTAATGTATTTACCAATTAAACAAAGCCCCTGGAACTAGAGGTCTCCTGGACCAAGACCAAGATCCAGGATTTTGGGGGCCTTCTGGGTGATCCTGTTAAGTTGGTACGTGCTTGCAGTGAGAACATCGAGGTCACAAGGAGCCTTATATACCTCGGTAGTGCAGTCCATGACTACGGGCTGTCAGACCAGGAAGTCAGTAGACGGATTGGCCTGGCAGCAGAGGTCATGAAATCTCTCGACAAGAGTATTTGGAGATGCCGGTACCTGTGCAGAAGGACCGAGCTATGTGTCTTCAAGGCCCTTATTATACCAGTTCTACTATACGGTTGTTAAACCTGGACACTATCTAGTGCTTCTGATCTCGTCTTGATGCCTTATGTAACAGATTCTTGCACCGGATCACGGGGTACAGTTGGCAAGATCATGTGTCCAACCTACGGTTGCACATTGAGACTGGTGCAGGACCTGTTACTTGCACAATCCCCGATCACCAACTCTGGCTATATGGGCACCTGGCTCGTTTCCCACAGAATGATCCTCCCCACCAGGTCATATCTGTTAGAGACAATCCTGGGTGGAGGAGGTCTGAAGGATGACCGAGGAAGTCGTGGCTTGGGCAGATCGATCAAACTGCATGGCAAGGAACTCAGCTTGGTGTAGGAATGTTTAGGATAGTTCGCCTTCTTTGTGATACATGGTCCTTTGGTTATCCGGCCTAGGGGACATGTCAGCGGGAGGACTGACTTACACCATGACGAAGTATTGCCTGCTTGTCAAGGCTGTATTGTTAATGCGAAGCAGGAAATTCGGAGGCGTTTGTGACCGTAGGCTGGTTGTGGCTACCCTATGGGTTCACTTCAAAACTGCTCGTCCCTTCAGTTACCATTCTAATTTGTTTCACATGGACAGATAGCGGGAGGTCCCTTGGTGCACAGGGCCTGGACACTGTTGAGAAGGGATGGATAACAGTTTATCAGAACCCTTGCTTAGGAGACTGAAGGCCATTTCCTTTCAGCAGTTAGTTTGGATGCAAGTGGTGTCACAATACCTATGCTGGGCCCATCCATCAGCAAAGAACCCTAACTGAGGTTAGGATAACAATCTCTACGCTTAAGGGTGGCAAAGCTGTAGGTATATGTGATATCCCTGCTGAACTACTAAAGTCTAGGGGAGAACCTATGGGATGGGGGTTGACTGTCACCTAGTAGTCTGGTTCCATTCATCCTGACCTGTTGAGGGGCGTGTTTCCTAGAAGGGGAAGGGGATCGACTGTAGTAACTACCATGGTATCCCACTGCTCAGTATACCAGGCAAGGTTTTCGCCCACATCCTTCTAAAACAGATCATAGACTACCTGCTAAGGTACCAGAGACCGAAGTAGTCTGGATTCACTCCTAGCAAGGCCACACTAGACCATATCCTAGTGCTTTGACTCAGTTCATCATGAATCACTATGGGATATTCTGAGACTTGGGTGAATTCCAACACGGATTATGGGCTTAATACCAAGCCTATAAATTGGTACTGACAGTGCTGGTGTGGTGGGTGCCTGTCGAACTTCTTCCCAGTTAACTCAGGGGCGAGGCAA
>NC_061822.1:22979360-22981860 GCF_019202785.1 Penaeus chinensis
AACTTTATTAAGGCCGTCACAACATTCTTAGTAGTAATGCGTCTGAGGGGAAAAGCTTCAGGATATCGGGTGGCCACGTCATTTATAGTTAACAGAAACTTGATACCCCTTTTAGTCTTTGGAAGGGGACCTACACAGTCAATAACTACTTTACTGAAAGGCTCTTTTAACACTAGGATAGGTTGCAAAGGATATGTTTTGATGCCAGTTCCTGGCTTACCTTTTACTTGGCAGATATGGCACGACTAACATCTCTTTTCATTTTCAGCCAATAATAATGAGCTTAAATCTTGTAATAAGTCTCCCTGACTCCCAAATGACCACTAAGGTCATGTGCAATATTTAAAACGTCAGTACGAAGGGACTTAGGAATTACAATCTGATGTACGGTCTTTCTTATATCGTCTGCAGATATATTATAGGGCTTATATTTACGCATAAGAACGTCTGACTGGAGATAGTAGCACCCATGAGAAGATTCTAGATCACTTAGGTCAGTAAGCCTATCATAAAATGCTTTAAATTCAGGATCATTATGTTGTTCATCAATTAGCTTCTCTTTAGTAATTGGAGTGCCTTTGAAATTCACTATATCAGGATTATCAGATGCAGGCTGACTTAAAACTTTAGCAGATGAAATAAAGAAGTCTACTAGTTTGAAATCCTAAGTTATTACTTCACTTGGGCTCTCCTCTGTTAATGTATTACCAGAAGTAACCGCTTTGGTAGGATCGGAGGTCATACAATTTGCACTACGGGTGACAGCACACGCAGGGAAGAGGTCAGGATACTCCCTCTAAATCTACTGTATTGTTCTCCTTTGTGAGACAAGGTGAAACCACAGGGCAAGGCCACACCTTATCACCAACTAGATCATTACCCATAATAAGTGAAATGCCAGGACTTGGTATCTTATCAACAACACCTAATCTAACATAATCAGATATCAATTCAGATTTAAGGTAAACTTCACAAATGGGTATGTTCTTTGACCCTAGCAGTCCATTAATAATTACCGTCTCTCCAGTGTAACAGTCAGGGTTAGGAACAGCCTCTTTGAGCAATAATGATATATTTGCAGCCGAGTCCCGTAGTATAGTGACCGGGGATGAAGACGTGCACGATTCATTGGCACTAAGAAATCCTGTTGAACAAAATGGTATAAACGAAGGCGTTACATTTACAGATTCGGCTATGGAAAAGGGAGAAAGGCCAAGATCAGGTTTATTACCATGATAGTTAGATGCAACATCTTTCCTCTTATTAGCATTGACGTGAAAAATACGTTTGTCAGAACGCTTATTTGCCAATTTAAAACAGTCATCCATGATATGACCGTGTTTCTTGCAATAACGGCAAAAAGAAAAGTTCTCACCGCGTAAAGCAAAATTCCTACTCTCTCCACCTGTTTCTGACGACTTTGCATTGACAGTCCTGTGGGTATCTGGCAGTTCAGTCCTTCTGGCACTATACTCCATCCTTTTACCACTATGCTGGTTAGACTGGAATGAAGGTTCATTAGATCTGCAAGAGTACTTCGGATTAGTTAGAGCTAATGTACGCAGACCACGCTCGTCAATGTGAGAGCAAACTTTTACAGGCATACACTTCTTTATATCCTCGAGTATAAACAATTCTAGTAATTTATCGTACTCGAGTGCATCAAGTTCACTCTCGACCCATTTTTTACACAAAAGTTGCTTTTGGCGGATAAAGGTTTCTTTACCATCTTTACGGCAATTGCGGAAATCCTGTCTATAAGCCTCTGGTACCTTTTTATAAACATTTAACACAGCCTCTTTTACAACATGATAATTCTGTGACTGTACCAAATCTAGAGCTGAGAAAACCTCTTGTGCCCTGTCAACAAATGCACTGTGTACAAGTAATACCCACTTCGGGCCAAACATGCAAGGCAGCTACACGCTCAAAATGAATGAAGAAATACTCTGGTTCGGTTTCATTAAACAAATTTAATTGAATCCTTTATACGAAAAGGAGGAGAATGTTCCTGATTGGGTCTCTGCATGAGACGCATCCGCTCATTCTCTGCCTTAAACATCCCCAAGTCTAATTTACGGCTCTCCAGGGTATACTGGCGGGCCATCGTGACATCACGAGGACACACGTGCTCTAACTCATCCTCACTCAGCACATGGTGTGTTCTATCAATATTCAGTCACTAAAGTACGAATTTCATCCTTCCGTAAGGATGACCGAATAAGGATGCAATAATGAGCGGCTAACTCACTCCACTGGGCTATAGTTAGACCGACCAGCGCTTCGGCTGACGGATTCTCAACGAAACTTTCAACATTGAACATAATGAATCACCAAGAAGAATAACAGGCAAAAATAAGGTGGCTATCTAGATAGGATTTGTAAGCATGTGATCAACAATCGTAAAACCTGTGTTTCAGACCACTAAAAAACGTACGATTAAAGTAAACACAAAAACAGTAAAATACCATAAATGGTCACCAAGCAAGCAAAAGTCAAG
>NC_061822.1:23036860-23039360 GCF_019202785.1 Penaeus chinensis
TTTACAAGTGGATGTGCAATATTGCGCGTGCGTTTGTACAAACTAATGTTACATTAGGCTGCCCAATTGACTTATTTCTTGGTTGATGGACCCGTCACCAGCATAGATGTTTTCAGGATTACGCGAGAAATTAATGACGAATTTGAGAACTAAGTGGAAGATTATACCCCAGAGACTTTTTATTTATTTATTTATTTTCTTACTGGCTTGCACGTGGTCCAAGGACAATGCAAGTAGATTTTGGGGATAAGAAAGTAAATCGAGGGATGGTTTGGAGGGGACAGAGAAGGGGTCGTGAAATGTCTGATGGGCTGTCTAGAAACGAGGTTAGATTTGGTATTCCGAAATAGAGAAGTAATTACTGATGTCATCCAATTAAAGCTTGCTACATAATGAAATTTCAAGCTTGCGTTTATGGATGAACATCGTTCTTACTACTACTTCTACTACTAGTTTTACTGGTACTTTAACTATTATTATCGTTATTATTATTATTATCCTTATTATTAATAATATTATTATTATGATTATTATTATTACTACTACTACTGTTACTATAACTACTACTGTTACTATTATTATCATTATCATTATCATTATCATTATTATTATTATTATTATTGTTATCATTATTATTATTATTATTATCAATATTACTATTACTACTATTACTAAAACTAGTGCTGTTACTATTATTATTATTAGTAGTAGTAGTAGTACTAGTATCATTATTATTATTATCGTTAGTATTATCATTATTACTATTATTATTATCCTTATTGTAATTATTATTAGTAGTAGGTGTATTATGATGACGATAATTATCATGGTTATGGTTTTGGTTATTGTTATCATCGTTATCACTACTTCATTCATCACCTCTACTTTGGATTTTCCATCTACGCGATAGACATATTATTCACCAAATAACCAGGAATATCGATGGCACTATTAGCTGGAAGCAAGTTAGGTTTTGTGATTTATATATCCATTAGTTCACAGTGAAATCTTTTGCTCTCAGCAGAAACTTAGGTTGCATTTATTTTCACTTATCTCGGGGGAAAGTTGCAACAGGAGATTTCCATTATCCTCGTATAAAGAACGGAGGCGAGTGTTCAACACGCCTCCGTTCTCATTAACAGGTGAAGACGAGAAGCATAGTGTGCATTCGTAATTCTGAGAAGAATTCAGGGATAAGAGAGATGATGGAGAAATGGAAAATGGGGGACACAAAGAAGCTGAGAAGACGATTAGGAAGAAAAGTAGATTGGTGGAAGGAATGGAACAGATGCAGAAGGAAAGAAAAGCAATGAGGATTGAGAAGACGAAAAAATAAGAAGAGGAAGTGGGAAAAAGAGTGCAAGAGAAAAGAAGAAAAAAAAGAGGTACAGTTGATTATATGTAGATCCATCAAAATATAGGTAGCGAAATATGTATTTAGCGAATGTATACATATACATGTAATAAAACCTAACTGATAAAGTAATTAACAGATGAATAATTGATCCAGTGAATCAATCAATCAATAAATATATCAAAGGTAACACATAAACGCTGAGATAAAACGGGGAAAAAAGTCAAAAGAGAAGAGAAAGAAAATAATTACCCCCCCCCCCCCCTCTTTACTAGGAAATGCAACCGAAGGGACTTAGGCTAATAAGTGCAACTTCGGTTTCCTACGAACGAAGAGAGAGCAGCGCTCATTTCTCCCCAGTTGGCTACCACCAGCCTGGGTTTCTCATGACACGTTCGTACGTAAGAGTTGCATTGCACAAACTTTAGTGGCGAAGTTGAAATTGCAGGCGATGTAATGCAGACGCCGATGCCGATGGCTTGTTTGGAGAGGAGAGGGAGAGGTTGCCGGGTTATTGGTATTTTCTGGGTTATTGGTAATTTGTGGTGAGAGGGGCTGCCGGGAGAGGATGCTGGGTCATTGTTTGTTTGTAAGAAGAGATAGTTAACTGGTTATTAGCATATTGTGGGTTACTGATAGTTTGTAAGTTGGTATTAGTATTTACTGGGTTATTAGTGTTTTGTGTAGAGATGGGTTACTAACTTATCGGTATTTGCTGGGTTATTCATATTTATTGAGAAAGGAGTTAGCAGAATGCTACTAATTTAAGAAGAGAACAGTTGCTATTGTTTTTGTAATGGAAGAAAAAAGTGAAGCATAAACCAAATCATTACATTCATGTTAATTGCAAAACCAGGAATTGAATATTGAAAAAAAAAAAAATCAAATCAAATCATTTTACACTCAAAAACTACATTTCTCTGAAACTCAAAATAAAAAAGAACCTGCTCACGGTTAATATGAGACATTATATTATGCCCACAGGATTCCCAAGGCAAAGCCGAGATTATCATGTAATAGAGAAAAATATGTTTGGAAATGAACTTCAGCTTCCTATTTTGGGCCTGGTAACTATTTCTTACACTCAGCACGAATGGGAATATGTGAACACCACCGTGGTGATATCCGAATCTGGGATACTGTTAC
>NC_061822.1:23054360-23056860 GCF_019202785.1 Penaeus chinensis
ATTATGATCATCATTATCATTGTTTATATCATTACTATTATCGATGTATCTATTTATATCATTATTATTAATACCATTACTATTACTATTATCATTATTTTTATTGTCATCACTATTATTATTTGTCATATATATATATATACATATATATATATATATATATATATATATATATATATATATATATATATATATATATATATATATATATATATATATATATATATATATATATATAACACGGGTGTATGTTGTGGGCGTGAATGTTTTATAAGAGAAGGGTGGGAGGAAAATGCTGAATATGTTTTCTGAGCGTCTGCGTGGACGTGATTGGAAGACAATGCAAGAGTATAGAATTATTATTCTTCCTTTTCGGTTTGAGCATCCTCCTGTTAGAAGTGGAAACCTAAGTATATAAATATTTATGGTCTGTTCTTTGATATCAGATTAATATCCTCTGATTATTATTATTTTTTTACAGCTTTTTAAGGGTTACGAGATACCACAAATGTTTTAAGCATTCAACCTTTGTCACGACTAGAACTTTAGAGGCGTTATGTCATTTATTTTTTTAGGACTGGTACTGAGTGAAAGCTTAACGATGGTATGACGTTTGAGGAGCAAGCTCTAGTCTCTACGGCGCTGAACAGGTATTTTCAGTCAAGGAAATAGATACAGATGTGTACATCACCAGGTTGTCACAGCGGGGGAGATGCACATGAAACCAACACCAGATATACTTACAAAAATAAAAACAAAAATATTTTTGTAAACATAGCAAAATACAAGAAATAGCTTTTGATAGAACTAAAATGGGACAGGGAAAACAAAGATCCTGGAGCGAAGCGAGGTAAATTCAAGAGAGCGCAACTATAATTCCACCTGAGAGCCGGATCGAAGTTAGAGCCCCAGTCAGGCCGGGAGTCCGGACTGCAGTCAGGACCGATGTTGGCTCCGAAGTCATAACCAAAGTGCTTGTCTTTTCCAAAACCATGGGTACTTATAGCCCGAGAGACTTCCAAGCCATGCCCAGGCACGGCACGAAAAGAAGAAAAATGCAAAAATGAGTACCCTATAGACCTACCCGGTAGAGAAGCGAAAGAACACAACCATAAAGAAAGCTTTGTAACGACCCTCACCCATTCAGGGGATATCACGACACTTTGCAGACGTCGCCGAAAAGATAGACTAAGAGAAAATGAAAAATCGGGAAAAGGCCATGAAGAAAAACCGACAGAACACTTTTGGGGAAACTTCAATGCCATCCGAGTAATGAGACTTGGTAATAAATGCGTCTTGTGGTTAAAAAATAACCAAGTCGGTAAAGACTCTGTTTCTGAAACCGGACAGGGATTTAATAGCTTGTTATAGAAAAATAAAATGTCTGCGACGTAGCCGAAGGTGGCGAAGGCGGCTGTACAGAGCCACTGAATGAAGGTGGGGATTTCGGGGCGTTTTAACCCGGGAAATTTCTTACCTAGAGTTTCAAAGCTCTTTCTTGTTATCTTAACAACTTGTCACGCTTTCTCAAGCTACCCCCGTCGATGGCTAGACTTCGGCTTGCTAAGTCAAGCGGTGTACCGTTGTAGCGTCTCACTAACAAGGGCGCCCAGCTTGTACTTAGTTAAAACAAGGTGAATTTCTTCAAAGGTGACCTGTGGTTGCGCGAGCATCACTCATTCAAACATACGCTTGGTAAATTAAAAAAAAAAAAAAAAAAAAAAAAAAATTGTCCACGTTTAATTAAACTCACGGATGACAGCAAAGCAACCACCCTAAACTTTTAATTTCTCAATCCTAAAAAACCTCACTTGTACCCAATTTAGGACTACCGGAGGTTTAGGTGGGCCGATTCACAGCGGGTTTCTGGGTTTCACAAACAACCGGTTTCAACAACAAGCAGAGCCCAGAGCGGCGCTTCCTAAACCATGGTAGGCAGCAAAACCCCGTGGGGGAAACTAGTGCTGGCGATTTACATGGGTGTGGGGTTGTGGTTACTTGAAAGGAGAATTTGGGAATGCGCACTGGGCATTTTGAATATGATCTCACATAATTTAGACTGGGATTTTCCATCTAGACCGTGGACATTGCAATGGAAATAAAATAGAATAGAATAAAATGGGGGTTTCCGACATCTTATATCTCTATATATACGGCACCAGGCATCTCTGTGGCGCTAAACAATGGGATGCCGCTCGGATGGTCATCATCTGACGTGGAGACTGCAGTCCAGGTCACTTCACCGTCACCATGGCAGCAGCGTCGGGTTGACACGCCTTCGAATGCGGACGCTGGCCTAGGACTCCGCTTAATATTCTATCAGAGGAATATTTTCTTCGCTACTGTAACTCTCCGCCATCGTACTGAATGTAAACAGCACAAACTACGTCCATCCCCTAACCAACGCGTCTGCTACTCTGGGTAACTTTACGGGCATAGCAGTGCTATTTTCTGGTTTGGTTGAATAAATTGAGAGGTGCGAAGTACATGGCATGATTTA
>NC_061822.1:23061860-23064360 GCF_019202785.1 Penaeus chinensis
CTTTAAAAAAAAAAAAAAATTGATCGAGTGAACTACAAACATATCTTGTCATAGTGAAAATCACACTAAGACATGCAACTGATCTGTTTGATGACTGCGCAGCCGAATCCACACACATCTCCAAAAATGGGACTTTCTTTAGCTATGAGGCAATTATGATTTAAACTTTCTCTCTCAAAAGCCTTGCGAAATTAAGTCCACTTGCACAATTTGTCACTGACTCTACAATAACAATTAGGAGTTATTGCGAACTGTCTTCGAGATGTAAAGCATCATACATGTAGCATAATTTTGTGTTGCTAGGTTTAAATTATGGATTATGTACAGATATGCTTGCACATGTAACTTGACACTTGTTTCCATCCACTTCTTCAGCTCCATCATATAAAGAAGCACTTTTGCAGCAGATAGTTTAGAATAGTTCACAATATTTTACCCCGGTATTACCTCCCTTTTGTTCAACAAAATATTATGTTAATGGAGATTTCTTTGAACACTCAAGCAATTACTCTACTCTAGTATTATTTTTTAGTTCATCAAAACTGTGATGATTTCTGCTGGTCATATTTGTAACCTTGCTAACTTCTTGCATTTTGGTTTAAACCGTTATACCCTTTGCTTGGACTTGCAAAATGTCTTATTACAATAATTTTCTATTTTGAAAAATATCAATATGTTTTTCAATTATATAACGATTTTCAACCATTTGTATTAGCAGAGGGAAACATATAAATGTCTAAAGGTATAAAATCTGATAAAGATTCTCGTATTAACGTAATTTGAGTGTCTTAACAGTACAACTTCTGGTATGAAAGAGCTATCGCAAGATGGAGGTGGTGTGGTGGCATTGGTGGTGCCTGCATCGATGACGGTGTTAGCAGCACCAGTGGTTGTAGTCACAATACTATACATGGTGGCAATTGCACGTTGCATCTCTCCCTCTTGAAGTGTAATATCAATCATTGTGTTATACGATGGAAAAACTGAAGTCTTTGAAACGGGAATTTGTAGTATAGAACATACTTCATATATCACAAACTGACTTCCACAACTAATCTGACGATTTATTGGTAGTACTCAGAATCTGTACTCACCACGCGTAAGGCTTCAATAGAAAACTTACCGGGTATGTTTAGGGCTGCTAAATGTATCAGATATGAAGATGTGAAAATCCGTATACAACCCGGCCTCAAAATATCTAAATATATCTGTTAGGTGTTATTCAGTTATTGGCAGGTCTTCCTAAACAAATCCGACCTGTTGACAATTGTCCACCGTGCATGGAATCTGTAAAATATATTCCTTTTTATATTCCAGAAGGACTACTTACGAATGTAAGAGGCACCTGGTCTATGGCCTAGCCTTGTTATAATTGCACAGGAGCGAATTTCAAAAGCACCGAATTTTGGGAACACGGTTAGTTGGCCGTCTCTCGGAACATCTGTCCTCTACTACACTATCAATCTATTATTAGACATGAAACGATCCCAGTGCTTGCAGTTTTCAGTGTATATGACCAAAACGCATGAATAATCTTGCGAGAGATGGAGGCAGACAAAAAGTTATATTATGAGGAATTAGAGGAACGTAAATATCCATAGAAACATTTTAAGTAAGTATTTGATTGTCATACATTAATTAACTTCCGTCTGCTAAGTCAAGAGATGTAGCATCGCCATAACAAGAGGGATATGACTGTACATTATTGCTGATAAGTCTTTAAGGTGCAGGTGTCAATTTTAAACTTCACATGGCGTCTGTCTCTTGCTTTCTTCTGACAACAGTCTCACAATAATTATGATGAACTTCAAAACCAAATTGATATGAGAACATAAACCAGCCGCCGCTTACTTTTTATTCTAGGTTCTATATTACTCAAATATAGTAAATCTATTACTCAGTAAAAAAATTAAAAAATTACAAGAAATTCTTCTATTATTAATACAATAACAAAAATACTAATTGTAAATAAAAGGATTACATCATACATTTACCATGGCCTTTGTCAAAAGATTTGTGCTCCGGCAAAGGCCAATATCTCACCACCAAGAACACCTAAAATATAGAGCTTGGACTGGTTACTTCTATAGTAATAAATCACCATAGGGGTCTAACAGCATTATCTTTTCAGCATATATCTGCTGGGAGATTATTTGTATTGGCTGCATCAATCATTAATATCACCATATGCGTACTTTTAAACATATAACCGAGTTGTCTTTCACTTGACCCAGTTGGATTCCGCAAAAGTGAATGTCAATATTCTGCTTAGTGTATCCCCCTTCTGTACAAAGGACCATTAAGTAAACTTTATTGGTCATGATTGGCTGCTTCATATTTTCAATATATATGGAATTCAGATTGCACAGTATAATAAACAAAGGCAATTGTTATAGAAAGTAGTATTCGTTACATACATTTCTTACAATAATCTCAACTTCGTTTAGTTTACTGATTTATAAATTAATTCAGCAGAGATGAAATCAACTCAGGTCAGTAT
>NC_061822.1:23091860-23094360 GCF_019202785.1 Penaeus chinensis
ATATATATATATATATATATATATATATATATATACATATATATATACATATACATATATATATATATATATATATATATATATATATATATATATATATATATATATATATATATGTATATATGTACACACACACACACACACACACACACATATATATATATATATATATATATATATATATATATATATATATATATATATATATATATATACATATATTCCACCTTTCCTATATATATATATATATATATATATATATATATATATATATATATATGTATATATATATATATATATATATATATATATATATATATTTTTTTTTTTTTTTTTTTTTAATATATATATCATCTGGTGATTCTGTTTCATAATCTTCAAAATGATGATGATACTTAGGATACTAGTACAACAAGTTCTGATAATAAAAATAATGATAATGGTATAATAAGAACACCAATAATAATAATAATAATAATAATAATAATAATAATAATAAAAATAACAACAACAATAAATAATGATAGTAATAATAATAATAATAATAATAATAATAATAATCACAATAACAACAAAATTGATAATAATGATAATAATAATGATAATACTATAAACAGCAATAATTATAATGGTAAAAAAAGTAATAATGATAATAATGATAATGATAATAAACGTAACAATGATAAGGATACTAATGATAATGATAATAAACGTAACAATGATGATGATACTAATGATAATATTTATAATAGTAGTAATAATGATAGTAATTATAATAATGATAATAATAATATTAGAAATAATAATGATAATAATAATATTAGAAATAATAATGATAATAATGATAATGATAACAATAATGATGATATTAATAATGATAATTATAGTTATAACATGGATAATCCTAGTAATATTAATAGTGATAATTATAATTAAAATAATAATAATAATATTAACATTATAATAATATTAAAGATAATGGTAATGATAACTGTAATAATCATAACAATGATAATAATATTATTATTAATGATAATAATAATAACAATAATAAATATGATATTGGTAGTTATAATGATAATGATGGTAATAATAATGATAATAGTAGCAATAATAATAATAGTAACAATGGTAATAATATTTATAAAAATAATAACAATATTATTGAAGATGATAATAGAAATAGTAATAAATATAAAAATGATGTTAATAATGATAATAAAAGTAAAAATAATAATAATAATAATAATAGCAATCATAATAATAATGATAATAATAATAATAATAATAATTATAATAATAATAATAATAACAATAATGATGTATAATGATGATGATAATGATAATAATATAATGGTAATAACAATAAAAAAACTAGTAACAATGATGATATTAATAATAGTAATGATAATTCTAATAATCATAATGATAAAAATAATGACAATGAATAATAATAATAATAATTATAATAATAATAATAATAATAATAATAATAATAATAATAATAATAATATAAAGGTAATAACAATAAAAAACACTAGTAACAATGATAATGATGATAATAATAATAGTAATGATAATAATAACAATTATAATGATAAAAATAATGACAATAAATAATATAAAAATATAAAAATAATAATAATAATAACAACAATAACAACAGCAACAAAACCAAAGCAACATCAATAACAATAATAATAATAATAATAATAATGATAATAATAATAATAATAATAATAGAGGTAATAATAATTTTTATGATGAAAATGATAACAACAACAACAAAACGACAATAATAAAAATAATAATAGTAATAATAATAATGATAATAATAATGATAATAATAATAATAATAATAATAATAATAATAATAATAATAATAATAACAGTAGTAGAAATACTAGTAACAATGATAATGATGATAATAATAATGATGATAACAGCAATAATAATAATAATCCTCATCATCAAAATAATAATAATTAAAATAAATATGATAATATTGTAAAAAAAAAAAAAAAAAAAAAAAAAAAAAAAAATATATATATATATATATATATATATATATATATATATATATATATATAAGAAGAAATTAAAGAGAAAAAATAAGACCGATAACGATGATAATAAAAATAATGATAATTGGGAGTAGGAACTATTTGTGTCTGAGCTCGTCTAGAACTTCGACGGTCTAAATTGGAACCACCTTTATAAAGACTCGGTCTAAAGTTTCTTCAGGAATAGGGGACACGTGTCTTATTTCAATTATTTACTTCCCCTCTCTCCAGGCACTTTTCCCTCGCCTCCTATTCATCACTCTGCCTCCTGCATCCTCTCTTCCTTCAACATCTATATATAATTCGGATTATCAGCCTTTGCCTTTCTTCGATCCGTTCAGTCGCCGCGCACCTCAGACTTCTGGCTTCCATACCGACTCAGCTTACACGGATCCATTTTTACACTGACTCGTCTTCCCCTGACTCATCTTACACTG
>NC_061822.1:23096860-23099360 GCF_019202785.1 Penaeus chinensis
TCTATTGTGGACTTACGAGGAGTGAATCCAGATTGCTCCTGCCTTTGGTGCCTCAGCAGGTGGTCTCTGATATGTCTCAGTAGGATGTGCATGAGTACCTTGCCTGGTATACTGAGCAGTGTAATGCCTCAGTGATTGCCGCAGTCCCAGTGATCCCCTTTCCCCTTCCAGAGAGGGATGACGACACCCCTCAGCCGGTCAAGGGGAATGGTACCAGTCTGCCAGATGGCAGACAGGACTGCATGCAGGCCCCTTGACATAGGTTCTCCATCAGCCTTTAACAATTCAGCTGGGATGCCTAAAACACCTGCTGCTTTACCACTCTTCAGCTTAGAAATCGTCCCCCCTGACTTCAGTCAGGGAGGGTGGATCCTCGCTGATGGGTCTAGCAGAGGAATCTCAGCCCAATGCACACGCTCCCCATCAGGATCTGAGATTTTCTGGCCACTTGCTGAGCAGACTGCAGTTGTCTGTGAGGAGGGCTTGGAGTTCAGCTTTCTCAAGGCTTGGTAGGCAGGACGAAGGTTATTTACTAAGAAATGGCTTTCTATCTCCTCTGCAAGATTCCTGATAAACTGTTCCTTGTCCCTTCTTAACACTGACCTAGTCCTATGCACCAGAGAACGGTACAAGTAGTGATCCCCTGACAATAGAGCCACACGACAAGCATCTGTGGCTTCCAGTGTCTCACAGAAAACCATCAGGCCCTTGAGTGCTGTGAAACGACCAGAGATAGCCTTGGCAAACACCCGGGCACACTCATCCTCCCTCAATCTGTCCAAATGAAACACCCTATTTGGTTCATTTGGGTCATGGGGGGTTCTAAAGTGGACCCAGCTACAACTAATCTATGATCAGTTCCACAGAACTCTATGTTTCGATACACCCTGCAGTTCTGGAGGATCCTCCTTCGAGTGCTAACAAAGATGTGGTCGATCTCCTTGGGCACACTACCCGTATCAATGTACCAAGTCTAATGATGCGGGTCAGAACGCTGATACCAGAAGCCAGAAATCCTCAATTTCAGGGACCTAGCAAAGTCATGGAAAAGGAGGCTATCCTCGCTGCCAGCATCAGCTCCTGAGCCATGAGGACCAACAGACATCTCGTAGCCAGCTCGATCGCAGCCAGATACCGCATTGAAGTCACCAAGAACAATACGAATATCTCGCTGGGGACAGCTGTCTGTCACAGATGCAAGTTTGGCATAAAACATCTCTTTCACCTCAAGTTTATATACATCCATAGGAGCGTACACAGCATTAAGAGACCTGAAGCCAAATGAAAGCTTCAGTCTCAATACCATAATACGCTCATCGACTGGAGTGACCTCTACTACCGAGGGTTGAAGTCTGCTAGAATAGCTATGGCTACTCCCTTGAGATGGTGGCCATCACTGCGGCCTGACCAGTAATAAGTGTAGCCACCCACACTAATTGTGCCGCTGCCAGGTCTTCTCACCTCCAAGAGAACAGCCACCTTAACTCTCAGCTGCTTCAATTCCCTCGACAGTAGTGGTAACCGATCGTCCTGTCGCACGGAATGGACATTTCAAGCCCCCACTCTGACAGCCCGCCTGAGGTGTAATCTCACGCAGTCACTCCGGTCGGGCGCCACCTCTGCCACCCCTACCGACGCTGTCCCATGTAGAGGAGGTTGGCTGACTGCAAGTCCCATAACCCGCCTGCAGGGCTCCCTAGGGCTTTCCCCTACAAGCTTCACGCAGGTTGGCGGCCGCCAGGACGCAGATGGGATGACGGGTAACCCCCGCTCTCTACCCGAGTCCCAGTGGTCGCCAACACAGAGGGACCCACAGCTCGCCATACTTGTTGGGTGAGAGGAACTTTAGCCCCCCCCCCCCCCCCCCCCCCCCCAGCACCAACAACTATATGTTCTGCTACCAGTACGGTAGTCTTGGGGAGGCAGACTGGCAAGGCCTGCCTCTCCACAGCCCCCCATTTTCCCCAGTGGGCACGGGGGCAGGAGTTAGTACGAAGCCAGGGCGTATCCACACGCCGGTGGGCCATGACTCCGTACCTTTAGGGCCTCCTGCTGCTCCAAGAGCCTCCACAGTTCAGCCTAGGACTGCAAGGTACTTAGTTTCAATGGGTGGCCACGAGGAGGCACTGCAGAAGTCTTGATGATGGAGAGGCTATGAGCTGGCATGGGAGTCTTATGCATAGTTGCTCCCTTTTCGCACCAGTCTAGCCAGTGAAGGCATGCAAAGCGCTTAACACTATTTAAGCTACCACACCATTGCTCGCTTCACATCACCCCGAGCATAAAGCACCCACCCATATATATATATATATATATATATATATATATATATATATATATATATTTTATATATATATGTATGTATATATATGTGTGTGTATGTGTGTGTGTGTGTGTGTGTGTGTGTGTGTGTGTGTGCATGTATGTATGTGTATATATATATGTATATATATATATATATATATATATATATATATATATATATATATATATATTCACA
>NC_061822.1:23194360-23199360 GCF_019202785.1 Penaeus chinensis
GTTTGCATGCCTTCTCGCTGGCAGCTGCCACCGCTGGGTAGCCTAGTGCGGTAAAGGGAGCAGCTCTGTGTAAGCCTCCCCTCCCGTCATCAAGACTTTTGCAGTGCCTCCTCGTGGCTACCAATGGAAAATGGGCACCTTGCGGTCCCAGGGTAAACTGTCGGGGGATCTCGGAGCAGCAGGAGGTACGGAGTCATGGCACACTGGTGTATGGACACACCCTGCCGCTCAGCCTCCGGGGGTTAATGGGTGGCTTGGGGGAGGATGGCCTTGCTAGTCCTCCTCCGCACAGATAAATGAAAAATGCTAGCAACTTCTTTTATACATGGTAATGTTGGGGGCAGGGTTACTGACTTTCTTACCCAGCAAGTGAGGCGGGCTGTGGGTCCTGCTGGGAGGGCTATTGCTGGGGCAAGGAGTTATTCCGTTCAGGCACCAACCTATTGTGAGCCTGTGGGACAAAGCCCATGGGAACACCATAGAAGGACATTGGGCCCCACAGCCTGCCACCCTCCTTTATATTGGGGGGTCAGCAGGGGTGGCAGAGGTGGCATCCACCCAGAGTGACAGCCCAAGGCTTAACCTCAGGTGAGCTGTCTGGGTAGGAGTGAACAGTATCCCTGCTATCAAGGGAACTGGGTATTGAGCTGGCTGTCCTCTTAGAGGTGAAAAGACCTGGTACAACTACTACTGGTCGAGCCAGGGCGATGGTAGATAGAGGGTACTCGTACCCATCTCCAGCTGACTTCAACCCTCAGTAGTTGATGTAACGCAAGTTTATTGGCTTCACGTCTCTTATTGCTGTGCAGCACACTTCTACCATTGTTTTCAAAAAGGCGTTCTATACTCACATCTGTGGCAGACAGTTGTCCCCAGCGAGACATTCCCATTATTGTGGGTGACTTCAATGGCTTCATGGCTTGGGAGTTGATCTCAGCAGTGAGATCAACCTCCATCTCATGATCTTTGCTAGGTCCCAAAGATTGTGGATCTCTGGCTCTTGGTATCATTGCTCCAATCCACATCACTTGATGTGGTATAGCGATACAAGTACTGTGGCAAAGGAGATCGACCATAGTCTTGTCAGCACTCACTGGAGAATCTTTCAGAATTGCAGGGTTTGCCAGCTTGACGAGTTCTGTGGCTACCCTATGGGTCCACTACAATACTCATCATCCCTCCAGTGGCCACTTTAGGATAAGAGGGAAGGAGTGTCCAGAGGTTCACCATGGCAGTCTCTGACCGGTTCACAGAACTTGAAAACCTGATGGACCCAATTCTCTGTGGGAGATCTTCAAGCACAAAACACTCAAAGTAAGTGCAGTCCATCGGCAAACACCTGAGAGCAAGACAGAATTTCATCTCCCTGGAGACTGGAGGCCACAAAAGCATGTTGCATGGCTCGGCTGATTGGCAATCAGGATTTGCACTGATCATTGGTACACAGGCTCAGACACTGCTGAGAAGGGACAAGGAATAGGAATCTTGCTGAGAAGATTGAAGGCCATTTCATAGTAAATGAGTTTGCTCAGTGGATGAACAGATCATCTCAGTAATTAGTTTGGATGCAAGTGGTATCACAATACCTGTGCCGGACCCACCCATCAGTGAGGAACCTCCTACCTTAACTGAGATTAGGATGGCAATTTCTAAGCTGAAGGGTGGAAAAGCTGCAGGTATATGTGATATCCCTGCTGAACTGCTAAAGGCAGGTATGAACCAATGGCATGGGGTTTGCATGGAGTCAACTGCCATCTGGCAGTTTGGTTCAATACCCTATGACCTGTTGAGGGGCATGGTCATCCCTCTATAGAAGAGGAAAGGGGATCGACCAGAGATCAGAGTGGTCTGGATTCTCTCCTGGTAAGTCCACAACAGACTGTATCCTAGCACTTCAAGTAATTGTGGAACACCATTGTAACTTCAGTTACGGTGCACTGAGTATCGCTATGAGAGATCCTGAGAAGGGGAGTTCCAACACAAAGTGCTGTAAAGTGTGGAAGGTGGCCTATCGAACTTCTTCCCTGTTAATTCATGGGTGAGACAAGGCTGTGTCCTTGCACCAACAGTTTTTAACACCTGCATGGACTGGATAATGGGCAGAGCTACTACCCAAAGTCAGTGTGGAGCAACACTGGGCAATATCAAGGTCAAAGACCGAATATTGCTATCCTAACTGAGTCTCTGGAATCCCTGGTGGAAGCTCTTAATGCATTTAACAATGAGGTGAAGCCCTTGGGCCTGAAGGTCTCCTGAACTAAGATCAAGGTTCAGGATTTTGGGGACCTTTTAGGGTAACGTGTTCGGTCGATACATGTTTGCTGTGAGCACATTGAATTTACAGAGAGCTTTAAATACCTTGATAGTGTAGTCCATGTCTCTGGGTTGAAAGACCAAGAAGTCATGAGGCGGGTTAGCCTGGCAGCAGGAGCCATGAACTCAATCAACAAGAGCACTTGGAGATGTCGGTGCAGAAGGACTAAAGCCTTGATACTGTCAGTTCTCCGAAACTGTAACATGATCTCGTACCATAGAATCTTGTCTTGATGCCTTTTGTAACATGTCCTTACACCGGATCATGGGGTACAGTTGGCAGGACCATGTGTCCAACCGACGGCTACACCATGAGACCGGTATGGGACTTGTTACTTGCATAACCAGGGATCGCCAACTCAGGTTGTCTCTTTGCGAGACAATCCTGGGTGGAGGAAGCCCGTGGGACGACTTAGGAGTTCATGGCTTGGGTAGCTCGACCAGTCCTGTCGCGAGGAGTTAGAAATAGGCCGAGGGCCTGCCTGGACACTCGCCAAGAGGGACCCACGTGGCTGGAAGAGAAGGGTGGAAGCGACCATGTGCCCCGTCTGGCATAGAACTCTTTCACACACACTCCGGGTATGAGATCGGAGAGCCAGTACTAAACCAACCATGCCACACGACCCACTAAAAGGAGTGTGCAACTAGGATCTAACTAGCTCCATAGACATTACCTATCTACTCATACATGAGTAATGATAGCGAGGTTTTACGCACACTCCCCGCGGGCACTCGATGGAAATTGATTTCGAAATTCGAAACCGAAGTCAGATATCCTGAGGTGTATATATATGAAAGATGGAATAATGCAATACCGCATTGACATAGATACAATGCATTGTTATGTACATAACAATGGATTGTTATGTATCTATATCAATGCGGTATTGCATTATTCCATCTTTCATATATACATATGTGTGTGTGTGTGTGTGTGTGTGTGTGTGTGTGTGTGTGTGTGTGTGTGTGTATGTGTGTGTGCATTTATAGACACATGCAAATATATATATATATATATATATATATATATATATATATATATATGTATGTAAATATTTCTGTGTGTGTGGATGTTGGTGTGTGTGTGTGTGTGTGTATATATATATATTTTCTTTATATATATATATATATATATATATATATATATATATATATATATATATATATATGTACATGTGTATGTGTTTATATATGTATATATGTGTGTGTGTGTGTGTGTGTGTGTGTGTGTGTGTGTGTTTATATACATATATGCATATAAGAGTATGTATATATATACATATACATACATATGTATACATATATATATATATATATATATATATATATAGAGAGAGAGAGAGAGAGAGAGAGAGAGAGAGAGAGAGAGAGAGAGAGAGAGAGAGAGAGAGAGAGAGAGAGAGGGAGAGAGAGAGAGAGAGAGGGAGAGAGAGAGAGGGAGAGAGAGAGAGAGAGGGAGAGAGAAAGAGAGACGGCCATAGCTATTCCCCCAAACACCACCGTCTCCCGTAGAGCACGTTTCACCCTCAGAGAAAACCGCAAAAGCCTCTGTCATCTCGAGCAACAACCATTCGCACCGAAAAAAGGAGTATATTTGTTGGGGATGATTTTTTTTTTCTTATTTTGTGCTTGCAGAATTCTTTTATTATAAATTTTCTTTAATTTTCTTATCCATTTATTAATTTGTCCCTCTATCGCTTCATCGACCGGGCTATATATCACCTATCTATCTATTTACCTTCCTATCTGACAGTCTATCTGGCAAGTCATGGAGGGCTGTGCCGTTACTCTTGTCACCGCAGGAAGGCAATATCTATAAACAGCGAAGAACCATATGTTTACAACGAACCTCATAAACGAATCCTATTGTTTTGTTGCAACAGACACGCAAACAATGACAGCCATCCTACACTGCAACTCGGATTTGTTTCGCACTGTGTTGCTCTCTTCGCTCCTTGCGGATAATAATGATATTGCACGCACCGCACTGTTGCAAAGATTCTGTTCAATATGTTGCAAGGATTCGGTTCCGTTCCGCGATGATGGACGTCGGCGAGGAGGAGAGAGGAGAGGTGTTCGTTATCCGGACGGCTTCTCGCACGGCCGGATGGCAGAGGACGTCCTTCTCGAAGCAGGATAAAGCCGTAATCCGGATTTTTGAGGGCGGCGTGAGAGTGGAATGAAAGGGGGGGGGGGGGGTAGTGAAAAAGGGCGAAGGAAGAGAAAAAAGGTGGGAGGGATGGGGGAAGAGGAGGAAGGGAAAGCGAAGAGAAAGAAAAATGAAATCGAAGGAGGCGGCGGGAGGAAGAATGAAGGAGTGAAGGGAAAGGGGAGGGAAGTAGGAGGTGAAGTAATAGGAGAACGGAGGAGGAGAAAAAGGAGTAAGGATGGGGGGCAGAAAAAAAAATGAGTAGGTTAGGGAGGAGGTAAAGGAGGAAGAGGAAGAATTTAAAGAGGGGGGGGGGGAGAAGAAAAATAGAATAAGGAAGGGGAATAAGAATACAGTGGGGATTAAAAGAAAGGAAGAAAATGAGCAGACAGAGGAGGACACACACAGTGCCGAGGTTCTCCAAGCGGGGGCGGGCCAAGGCGAGGCGAGAATGCGAGATTCGTGGCGTCACGACCACGCACGGAGTCGAATTCGCTCGCTCGGGTAAAGGGCCGTTTGGGTCCGGCGTCCCGTCTGG
>NC_061822.1:23281860-23284360 GCF_019202785.1 Penaeus chinensis
CACAACTACTACCACTACTACTACCACTACTATTACCACTACTACTACCACTACGACTACTACCACTACGACTACCACTCCTACTACTACCACTACTACTACTACCACTACTACTACCATTACTGCTACCACTACTACTACCATTACTGCTACCACTACTACTACCACTACTACTACCACTATTACTACCACTACGACTACCAATAATACTACTAACAGTACCACTACCAACACTACTACTACCACTCTACTACTGCCACTACTACTACTACCACAAATACTACCAGTACTACAACCACCACTACTACTACTACTACTACTGCTACTATCACTACTACTACTACTACTAATTATTATTATAATAATAATGATAATAACAATAGTGATGATAATGATATTAACAATAATGATAACAGTAATAATAACAATACAATAACAAAACATTGATAATGAATATAATGAAATAATACCAATAATAATAATAACGATAATAATGACAATCCTAATGATCATAACAAAATATATTTTTGATACTTTTGCTATTACTACTAACGCCGCTACTGATGATAATATAAATAACAAGAACAACATGACAATCAAGAAAACAGTGAAATAAAATGAAATAACAAAAACAAAATACAACCGAATCAATTTCTAAAACCTAAATAAAATAATGGTAAATAGAACGCAACTGACGCCCTCCGGTCACGCGGCCCTTTGTCAGCATTACCTCGGCTCAGCTCGGGATCATTTCAGAAACGATTCTCCAATCCTCGAATCCGTCATTTTTCCCCGGCTGTCACTTGACTTTTCGAGAGGAGTCTGTGTGCGGGTGAGCGATCGTATGTGCGTTGCCCCCCAAAAGTAACCGTACTATTTTGCTAGTCTGTTTTCTCCCATCTTGTGAATGGAAACCCTAATACGTATTTCTACTTACGAAATGCGATGATCAAGGAAAGTTCTGTGAAATTTCCGAGAGCTAAAGTCTCACTCTAAGACAAAACATATTTCATTTAAGCCGGTAGGGGATTTAGACGGCTGTTTTCTTTAACTTGAAGAAAGAAGGAGAGAAAAGTCTGCGCCATCTTTTTATCTCTGAGAAAATAAAACAGCAACGAAAGTTTCTAATAAGCATTTACTATTGTTAGACGAAATCGCGCTCTACGGACGGCGACATGGAGGAGCCCGTCTTAGCAAGAGAGAGATCCTACAAATGACATCCAGATCCTGATGGGACGCCCTAGAGGACGTTCCGTCTGGCAGCAGGCAAGATCCAACAAGCTCCTTCCCCTTCCCTAGTTCTCCCATCTGCCCCCCTCCCCCCCTCTCCTCCTACGGCTCTCCCAACGCCCCCTCCCTTCCCCTCCCACCTTTCCTACTGTCTGTGTCGAAGCCCCGAGACGACGCGGTGCAGCGGGGCGACATCCCCGCCGCTGCTCTTAATACTCTTCCGACGTCTATTCGTACCAGCTGTGCTTCCCCCGCGGCAGGCGAGGCGAGGAGGCCGGGAGGAATATGTTGCCGAGTCCTGAGTGAGTCTTGAACGATTCCTGAATGAGTCCCTTGTTTCGCATGCCCCTTGCCTTGTCCTTCGCTGTTCCCATGTGTGTGCGCCTCGACGAGCCCTTCGCCCTCTCGTGTTCCCCGGAGACGGCTGTTTCGGACGGGAAGGCGTCGGAGTGCTTATCCGCCCGGGCGTTTGGGCAACGGAGACTCCCATTCCGCGCGCTCGGGGATATGCAAGTGTCCACGTATCTACGTGCGTGAATATACGAATTTATGTGTGTGGCTGTGTGTGCACATTTTGCCTGGGGACTGAAGGAGGGGCGGAGAGAAGGCTTCGCGTGTCTGAGGATCCTTACTTCAGCACCCGCGTCTTCCGGGTGGACGCCGTTCCGTGCCACCAGGACCTCTCAGGGGCCCTCGCTGCCGTGGGCGCTGCTCATTTGTTTCGCTTTCCCTTCCCCTCTCGCCCTTCCGCCTTTCTCTTTCCGTTGCTTGTACCCGGTTGCTCCCGATTTCATTCTTTCCCGCTCCCTTCCTTCCAGATTCCTTTTCCTTTTCTGTTGCAGCGTTTTTCTAATTTCTTCTCTTCTCTCTGCCACCTTATCCCAGCCTCCCCCACCCTTCCAATATGCCTCTTCCCTTCTCTCTCCCCTATCTTCTTCCTCTCTCTCTCCTTCCCACCCTACACACACACACACACACACACACACACACACACACACACACACACACACACACACACACACACACACACACACACACACACACACACACACACACACACACACACACACACACACACACACACACACACACACACACACACACACACACACACACACACACACACACACACACACACACACACACACAGGGGAGAAGGAGCCGCCGGTGCATGCTAGAGGCTTCTTTCTATATTTTACTCATTTTCGCACCATTACTAGATTAGCTCGAACCCTGGTGAGGGAAGAAACATTTTTCTTTCTTTCTTTCT
>NC_061822.1:23319360-23321860 GCF_019202785.1 Penaeus chinensis
TGTAAAATATGTAATTATTGTGGAATAAACTGGCCATTGGGAGCGAGGGTGTTAGAAGAAGTCAAGAGAAACTGAAGCTAAGTCTGTAGCCTTGATTTCCACTAAAGTAAGTTCATGTGGAAAGTTTTCACCTGTTACTGTTTTGTCTAGAAATAAGAATAAAGTTTTATCAGAGTTAGATTTGAACAGTGGCGAGGGTGATGAGACTTTCTCTGGAACTTATGATATTTTTTTGCACCAAGTTACTGTCTCAGTTGAGGTTAGGGAAAAGAAATTTGTTAATTTTTTGCGCTATACTGACGCTTCAAAATCTCTCTTATTTAAGGCTTTGGTTGATTTTGACAGCCTAGAGAAAAAAGTTCTCTGTTACCCCTGTGAGAGTGTACATTGAGTGTGAATTCTATGAGGGTTATGTGTATGTGGGAATTGTGGATCAACTGTCTATGCATGGAGTCGATTTTCTGCTGGGAAATGATATAAAAGGTAAACCTGTCCCATTCTTGTCTGAGAAACCTGTAGCTATGGAAGCAACTAGGCATTTGGTTGAGGAAGTACCCAATGTGTTCCCTGCCTGTGCTGTGACAAGATCCATGTCTAGCAATGTTGAAGTATCCCAGACTGGGGATGTAATGAATCCTGTCACCACTGATGAGCTGATGCTGTTGACCAAGCTGATACCTTCTTTGCCACCACTGACTCTGAGATAGCATTAGTTAATCAGACTTAATTGCTGTCTAAATAGTTAATTGCATTTTAGCATACTGACCCTGAATTGCAAAGCTTAGCTGAGACTGCTGTGGTTCAGAATAAGTGGGATGACATATCATTAATTTAATTTGAATGGGTGTGTTAAACTATAAGTGGAGACCCCATTCTTTCCAAACAGTAAGTGTGTGTCAGTACACCAGGTTGGTTCCACCTTTGCAGGACATTTATGAATAAGGAAGACCTTAAACCTTTGTTTACGTAACTTTGACGGGCCCACAATTTGACAAGATGTCTCCCATTACCGTCGGATATGCCACATATGCAAAATGGTTGGTAAGCCTAATCAACCTCCTGATGTCCCTCCATTAATTCTTATTCCTCCCTTTGATGCTCCATTTTCTCGGGTAATGATTTATATTTTTGGCCCTTTACCTAAGATTGCAACCATATACTCTTACATTCTTACTATTATGGACATAGCTACTAGATATCCCGAGGCTGTCCCTCCCAGAAATAGCTCAGCTAAAACAATAGTAAGAGAGTTGTTAGTTTCCTTACCTAAGGAAGTGCAGTCCGATCATGGATCAAGTTTTAAGTCCAAAGTTTTCAGGCAGTCTCTCAGAGATCTAGGTATTGAGCAACTCTTAAAACTATGTATAGAAAGTCACAAGGTTGGGATAATGGCTTACCTTTTTTGCTTTTTGCTTCTAGAGAAACCTTGGGATTTCCTCAATTTGAATTAATGTTCAATCACGAAGTGAGGGGACCATTAATGTTACAGAAGGAAGGGTGGCTTGGTTTAGATGAGAATGCAGGACTTTCATGTTAGTGACTTCAAGGAAAAGTTTCACCATAGTTGAGAAATTGCCAAAAATAACTTCAGTGTTTCAGCCAGGTGGCCAGGTGTTGATTCCCATACATAGTCAACCCTTACAGGCAAAGTTTAGTGGTTCATATGTCACAGACACTTGAGGGCTTAGTCATCTTCAAACGAACAACAAGAAGGCGAAGCAGATGCCATATGAACAGGCGAAACAAACAAGTCAGGACGAGATGAAAAAAACAATTAAACAAAAAAAACAAAAAAAACAATCGCGAGGATTGGAAGTGGATACCATACAAAATATACGGCTAACAGGACAATACACAGATGCAAAGACAAGCGCCCTATGACTCAAAGAAGTCACGAGTGCGAAAACAACAAGAAAAAGTTAGAAGTGATAAAAACAGTGTTAAAAATGTGCTGGGATATAGAAAAGTCCTATGCGGGTATCTTTCTAACTATAAGAAATAATTAAGTGATAACCAGCAAGGGCGTGACCGGACACTTAGTGTCGGATAATGTAGATTAGGTGTCGGAGTAGCTGTCTAGAAGCCATGTCCATCTTGGTGAGCCAAGTATTTTAGTGCACCATTGTGGTGGAACATAGTGCACAAGAATTAGAAATGGAAGACAATAACAAAACAAGGGAGAGCTATTCTGGAACATAGGATTAGGAAGGAAATGAAGATTTTTATGAACATATAATGAAGCGAGTTGATTATCAAATTTAATTAATGATGTGGCAATACTGGTTAATGGTTAAAACAAATAAAAATGCTAGACATCAAGGTTATATATCAATATTGTGTTAGATATAACTTCTTTATTAACAGGTAATGAGATGAAATTAAATAATTAAGAGCTTTCTAAGATTGATAGCTCAGCGGAAGTGTGCATATTGTGACGAGTCCTGTTGTTGTCCAATGGAGCGTAAGATGATTTTTTGTTTATCAATTATTTGCTTCTTTC
>NC_061822.1:23324360-23329360 GCF_019202785.1 Penaeus chinensis
CGCCCCGCTCATCGAAGGGCGAGGTGCTCCGTGCGGTCGAGGACTGGGGATGAGGCGGCTGGGGGCGCGTTGGCTTCCTTCGCTTCGAGTTTTTAGTGATAATTTTGTTTAAGTATTTGTATTTCTATCTATTCCTTATGAGTTTTTCTAAATATTCCTCTTCTACTTTTCTTTTTTAGGTTCCAGATATCCCATTCTTAACTATTGGGTTGCCAAACCTTTAAAATATTTAATAAGTTCAATCCTGTGGTGTGTTCAGCTTAATACTGTAACTCATCATTAGTCGGTATCCATTTCGAGAGAAATTATTTAATCGTTTTCAGTTAAAGTATTACTTTAGAGAGAATATTGTCCAGTATTTTTACACTAGTTTGGTCTTTTTAAAGGAATAAAACTGACGAGAGTCATTATTAGCTTTTCATGCAGGCATTAATTATGCTCTCCTTTTATAACTCTCACCTAGCTTTCACGTATGCTTATAAAACCAACGGGGTCACGGTCATGGCATGAGGTATAGTATAGGTCGCAAGAGGGAAAGATTGAAAAGCGGTCATAGAGACATTGATGTTAATATCATGTTTTTTTTATTTTTTATTTTTTATCTACAATTATGTGAATTATAGCCTTGGATTATTATCGTTATCATTATACAACACACACACACGCACGTGAACACGCACACACACACTCACACACAAGATTTTCGGGAAGGGAAGGGGGACAGGGATTCTTCACATTCACGGGCTCCTAAAACTATTGATTTTATGTGAAATGATTGTTAGGAAAGTTTTAAGAATATGTGGCATTAGGTTGATTGTGCGATATTGCGAGCCCTCAAGTGTTCCTGGGACCTTCGGTAGGGCAACGAATACTGATTTCATCATTTCTTTAGATAACTTTCCTTTTTCAAAGATATCACTTAGGAAGTTCCATATAAAGTAAATCTAATTATGTCACGCTCCTGGATACAGTGCACGAAAGCAGCTTTTAGGAAATGCCAGCTCCCACCATCCGGTAAACAACCAAGAATTGTATCGACCTAATCCTATAATAAGACAATTGGCCTTCCTTTGTAGTCTGTAACCTAATACATTAAGATATGCTTACTTCTCTGATCAATTTAGATATCGTCGGAGCATAAAAAGCAAGGTAGATGTTTTTATAATCATTCTTTTTGGTGCATATGTTTCTCTGAATAACCAATGAACGGGCGAACAATAATAATAGTTATGACAATGATAATAAGAAAAATAATAATAATGTACATAAATCTAGTATTAATTATAGCAATGATAATTATGCTTACTGCGGAAATGACTGTAATAATCAGAACAAAGACAGCAAAGATAAAGGTAATGGAAATAATTATGAAGACGTGGATTATTACATATTTTTTTCTTTTTTTAATAATCATAATGGTAGTAATAATAATAATGACAATAATAACAACAATAATGTTAATAATATTAATAAAAATAATGATGTTTATTGTAATAACAGTCATGATAATCATTAATGGAAACAATAACAATATCAACATTGTTAATGATTATAATGTTGACAACGGTATTCATGAAAATGATGATATGATGTGAATAATGATAATAATGATGATAAAGATACCATTAACATTATTATTACTACTGTTGTAAAGATAATAATAATTATGATAATAACTGTAATAATCATAATAATAACAAAAATAATAATAGCAATAATACTAATAGTACTACTACTACTACTACCACTAATGATAATGGTAATAATGAGGATGATAACAATAACAATGGTGATGATAATACGGATGAAAAATATAATGATAATAATAATGATAATAAGAATGCTAACCATTAACATCATCGTAATGAGTATAATATAATAATAGAAAATATAATAGTATAATCATAAAAAATAATGATAATACATACAAATATATATATACAGTAACAGTGATAATAATATTGATTTTAATGATAAAAATAATTGCAGTGATAATAATAATGGTCATAAAAATAATAATAACAACAATACTACTACTACTACTACTACTAATAATAATAAGTATAGAAGTACCAGTAGTAGTAATAATAATAATAGTAATAATAATAATGATAATAATAATGATAATAATAAAAATAATAACACTACCGATAAAAATAATGATAATGATAAGGACAACAACAATAATAATATTAGTTATAATTATAATATAAATCTCAATAGCAATGACAGTTGATAATACTAATAATGAAAGTCCGTTTTAATATTCATGGCAATGATCATGAAGGTGATTGTGTTTATGATTATTATAATCATAATAATGGTAATGATAGTGATGATGATAATAGTAAAAATAATAATTTACATTAAAAATAAAAACGATATTAGTTTTTCATAATAATGAGAGTAATGGTGATTATAGTTATTATAACACGCGCGCACGCGCGTGTGTGCGTGTACGTGTGCGTGTGCGTGTACGTGTGCGCGCGCGCGCGCGTGTGTGTGTGTGTGTGTGCGTGTGTGCGTGGGCGCGTGTGTGCGTGTGCGCGTGTGTGCGTGTGCGCGTGTGTGCGTGTGCGTGTGCGCGTGTGTACGTGTGTGCGTATGTGCGTGTGCGTGTGTGTGTGTGTGTGTGTGTGTGTGTGTGTGTGTGTGTGTGTGTGTGTGTGTGTTAATGGGCATATGAACGAAGGCTTAAAATACCGCATTATAGAATACCACAACCGATGGAAAAAATCACACAAAGCCACAAAAAGAAAAAAATATGGAAAGGGTTATTAAACCCCTGACAGCTTGTTAGCTCTTTTATAAAATTTTCTCACTTTACCTTAAACGTGCTGTCAATTAAAACATATTTTTAAAATAATTTTAACTGACAAGCATTTTCATTATTTTCTCTCTTCTCCTTTATAATGGATTCGAAATTTAATCGATAAGATGTAAATGCATTAATTGTTTATAAAAACAGTTCGACAATAACCCACGGGTTACTTTTAAATTACGCTTCAATATGTGTGTGTGTGTGTGTGTGTGTGTGCATATACATACACAATCTAGATGTGAGCGCTTCTGTCATCCATGCCCTTGCCCAAGTGAGTACATGCCAATGCAATCTTGGTCACGAAGGCGATCAGGATCACTCCGGAGCAGAGGTTTAGTAATCCCCAAGTAGAACCAGACTGAGCAAAGAAGTGACCAAAGAAATCAGTGGCCATTTCCAAAGCACAGGCCTATTTGAAGGGGTGGAAACACCTGAAAGAAGAAAATATACAGGAGAGCAAAGAATAGGAAAAATGCCTCAAAGGACATACATCATGAAAAACAGTTGAAGGATTCGAATGATGTGGGGCTAACGGATGAAGAAAAGATACAAGGGAGATGGAGGGAATCCTTTGAGGGTTTGTTGAACAATGAGAACTCCCGGGATCAGTTTTACAGGACCTGCAGCGAGAGCATAAGTGGTGACAGAACTTATGAGAATGGAAAACAAGGCGACTGGTCCAGATGAGATCCAGATGAGTGGATTTGTTGTGGAGCTCCATGTGTAAGTTACAAATAGGAAGAACAGATACCAGAGGAGTGGAGGGAGAGTGTGCTGGTGCCAATCCTCAAACAGAAAAGGGATATTCAAGAACGTGTGATCTACCGTAGAATTAAGTTGCTATCACAAACAATGAGGATCTGGGAAAGAATAACGGATGCGAGGCTGAGACAGGAGGTGGAAGTGTCCAGAGATCAGTTTGGATTCATGCCTGAAAAGGGAACAACAAACCCAGTTTTCATATTGAGGTAAATGTTGGAATAGTATAGAGAGAAGCAAAAAGAACTTCACATGGTATTTATAGATTTGGAAAAGGCCAATGATGGGATTCTAAGACAGGAGCTGTGATATTTGAGGGAGAGCAGGGTTCCGGAAAAGCACATAAGATTGACTAAAGAAATGTATAGGAATGTCAAGACATGAGTAGGAAGTGGACCTGGTGTAACATACAGATTTGGAGTTTGAATGGGGCTAAGCCTCTTTCTCTTCAACATTGTATTTAATGTGTTACAGGTGGTGTAAGAGTGGAGCCACCACTGGACATGACGTATGCGCATACGACACGTTGTGGAATAATGGAAAACAGGACTGGAGAGTAGAATGATGAAAATAATGATAGTGTAAATCTGGAATAATCCATGCAGGACGAAAAAGTTGGAGGGATGTGTCAGGAGATTTGTGCGGCACGAAAATGTATAGGACAGTATATAGGACTGTTGTTAGACCAGCAATGGCATATTGGGCAAAAACAATACCTGTGAAGTAAGCAAACGAGAAGGGTATGGAAGTGACCAAAATGAGGATGTTACGATGAGTGTGTGGAAAGACAAAGGGAGACAGGCTCAGTAATGCAATGGTCAGAGCAACAGTATAGGTGGTGGAAATCTCATAGAAAACACAAGAAGTAAAGCTAAGATTGTGTCGATATGCCTTGAGAAGTAAGGGGGAAGGTGATGAGAGAACACTAGACTGAGAAGGATGAAGAGAGGAAAACCCAAGACAAGATGGAAGGACTGCATAGCGGTGGATATGAGATAAATGGATTTGGAATACAGCATGGTAGCAGATAGGGGGTGGGGACGGCTCATCAAAAACAATGACCACGGATAATGATGGACTGATAAAGATGACGAAGAAGAAGAAGAACCAGACTGTCCTCCGACGCATACAAATTAAAGTCGATGGGAAATGAATCCCACTTGCTATCAGTGCTCGAGGAACTTAATGGGATGTTGTAGGACTGATGAAACATATATAGGGCTTTAATTCCAAGATTGGTAAAGTGATATGAGACACTTAATTTGGGAGCCAAGGAATAATTACTAGAAATGAGAGGTACGACATGTTAATCAATTTTGTTGAGGCTAGATCAGTCAGTATCATGATTATATTCTGTGAAAAAGAAGTGGATATGCAAGTCTCCATCTGAAATCAAACACGAAATTGACTTTAAATTTAC
>NC_061822.1:23339360-23341860 GCF_019202785.1 Penaeus chinensis
AGAATATATTAGTTAAAAATCATGCCACGGGCTGGATAAAGCGCTGTGTTTACAAACTCAGCTGATTACCATTTACGGCTTATGATTGGTCAAAATTCCAGAAGAACCGCCTGAAACAGCAGCTGTGATTGGCCACTGGAGATCAGACGCCGTAAGTGATTTACGGCGGTGCAGGGTTGAAGGCGGGGATACGGCGCCGGAAAAAAACGTTTGAGTATACGAAGCTAAGCCCGATATACGGCGCCGTGGGCGGGCCGTGACTCAGGTCACCGCAGGACGGTTAAGGCCTTCAGCGCGCCTAAACTTTAAGGCTCTTCTACGTTATATTCAATGCCCTAAGCTTCTGAGTCACTTCAAAGTCTGCTTGAAATAAACCAGTACGAGAAAGCGAAAACAAGAAAGAACAGGAAAGAAAAAGAGAAGGAGAAAATTATGACTCCGAGTGTGTATATGCCTACCCAATAAGGGTATCATATAAGCAAGAAAAATGGAGGCCTAAATTTGACGTGCAGGTAGCTAGGTCTTCCGCGTAATGAAGACACAGAGCTTGTCAGTCATCTTTACTTATGCATGAGCAGCTGGAGTCGAGATATCTTAGTTATAACAGATGTTTTTAATATGATGAAGCAGTTTCTTAATATTTCGTCTGTTTAGAATAGGTAAATATAATGAATGATAATGAAAGCAAAAATAATTGCGATTTTTGTATAATGAAGTGTAAAATTTAAATAGAAAAAAAATTAGTTTGATCCTTTGATCTTACAGCAATGGAAAACACAAACGAAAGACGAATAATGGTCAATGAAATGAGGGAGACAAGCGAAAGAAGAACAAAGAAAGAAAAGCAAATGGTAGGAGGTAAAAAGGAAGAGAAAAGTTAGGTAGAATTTTAGGGAGAAGATGAAGCAGAAACATAGAAGGAGGTAAAAGTTACACTATGAAAGAGAAAGAAGGAGAATAAGAAGAGGGAAAAAAGGTAAATAGCTCCGGAAGAAGAAAATGTAAAGGAAAGACAGGCAAAAGGCAGGCAAGAAAAGATGAAACAATAAAAACCTAGTCACATGCGATCGTAAAAAAGAATAAAACACAAATACCAACAGCAAATAGTATTAGTCAAAAAGCCTGGGGTAGTTATTTACAATAAAAAAAAAAAAAAAAAAAGGCTTTTACTTTTCTTGTACCTTTTAATCATGTATTCCATGTGTCATTCGAATACCAGTTCATAATTTCTTTTATGATATTGTAGCTATACATTTTACCGTTATTATCTTTATACTTAAAATAATAATAATAATAACAATGATTATAATAATAGAAAAGAAATATTAGTATTAGTAGTAGCAGTAGTAGTGTTACTAGTAGTAGTAATAGTAGTAGTGGTAGCAGCAGCACCATTAGTTATAGTAGTTGCTGTTGTTAATGTTGTGCAGCAGCAGTAGGGTCATTATTATTAGTATTGGTATTTGTATTGTTATCATTATTAGAATCATCATTACCATTACCATTACCATTACAATTATCATTATCATTATCATTGTTATCATCATTATCACTATTTTTAACACAATCATTATCATTATCATTATTATCATCATTATCACTATGTTTATCACTAACATTATCATTATTATGATAATAAAAAATATTATTGCCGTTATTATCATTAATCTTACTATTATTAGTCTTTGTATCATCATTACAGTTTTCATATTTTTTTTGTTATTATCATTATTACTATCATTATAACTTTCTTTGTTATTATCATGATTAATATTATCAACATTATAGTTATTATCTTTGTTTTATAATCTTTATTATTGTTAACTGTTATTATTATTACTATTATTATCATTATTATTATAATTATTATAAGTATATTGATAATAATAATAATTATTATTATTATTATTTTTATTATTATTATTATTATCATTATTGTTATTATTATTATTATTATTATTATTATTATTATTATTATTATTATTATTATTATTATTATTATTATTATCATTATCGTAATTATTATTATTATTATTATTATTATTATCATTATCATTTTGTTGTTGTTGTCATAACCATATCATTTTTATTGTTGTTATTTTTATTATTGGCATTATCATTCCTATCATTGTTATTGTTATTGTTATTCTTATTCTTCTTCTTATTATTATTGTTATTATTAATATTATTATATTTATTATTACTACTATCATTACTATCATTGTTGTTATTGTCATTATTTTTTATTATTGTTATTATTGTTGTTGTTATTATAATAATGATAATAATAATAATAATAATAATAATAATAATAATAATAATAATAATAATAATCATTATTAGTAGTAGTAGTAGTAGTAATGGTAGTATAATTATTACCATTATCATTATTATTATTATCATAATTATTATTATTAATTGTATTATTATTATTATTATTATTGTTATTATTATCATTGTTGTTTTTATTATTATTATTATTATTATTATTATTATTATT
>NC_061822.1:23351860-23354360 GCF_019202785.1 Penaeus chinensis
CAGATACTTCTATTTATTGTACTTTCTTAAAGATGCCCCATACCAGGATATCAGTTGCACGGTCTGTTATCTGTAATATTCATTCGCTCATATCATTTTCATATAATACAGACAAATGAAATGAAATTTGTATAGAATGGATGAATAAATGATAGATAAATGAAAAGACAGAATGCCAAAGGAAATGTGGAGAAGGAAGACGAAAATGGTTCTGAATATCGTCCTTTGATATATAACTATGGAAGGTTAACTTACGTTGCTCATTAGTTTATCTAACGTTCTAGTGGAGCATTTTATTTCTGAAGCTCTCTGTGCTAGCCCACACTTCCTAGAAATATATTTATGCGCATTCCTGTCTGTCTTTCTAGGCTATTATTCTCTCTTATTTCTTCCCTTCTTCCACTCATTTCCCTTCCTATCTTAGTATTCATTTATCATTTTGAAATAGTTTGTATTAGTTCTCTTTTCCGCTCTTTCCGTCTTTTACGTGATGTACAGTATTTATGAAACACGCACACAGGCATTATTTAATTATCTCTCTCTCTCTCTCTCTCTCTCTCTCTCTCTCTCTCTCTCTCTCTCTCTCTCTCTCTCTCTCTCTCTCTCTCTCTCTCTCTCTCTCTCTCTCTCTCTTTCTCTCTCTCTCTGCCTCACCCTCCATTTTCTTTCTTCTTATTTATCCACATGCCAAAGCTTCCTATACAGATCCCCGCCTAGAACTCATAACCGGAAAATTCCGTCCTTCTTTTCCAGAAATTTCCATCACTTGAATGACCTGATTTCGCTTTCCTTTCCCTTCGCGAAAGGTGATTGCTCTAAGCTCTATGCCTTATGTCATGAGATCAATATGCTTCCCAATTTAAATTCATGAGGAACTGAAAACCATTAATGCAGGCTTATGCATTCTGGGTGGCCTGCGTCAGGGCGTGGGTGCGTGAGTTGAGGGGGGGGGGGGGATGCGGATGACCGGGGGAGGGAGCATACAGGTGGGGAGAGAGTGGGAATGGGAAGCTAGTGGATGGAATTGATTGGGAATGAGGGAGAGCGGGTAAGCGTGGGTGTGGATGGCTTTGCTAGGGGTGAGGGGGGAGTGGTGAGGAGGGGAGGCGAAGTTTTAGTGACGGAACGGAGGAACTGGGGAAGTTGGTGTCGTCTGCTGACGGTGGAAAGTGATGGAAAGGAAGTGATTAATGAGAATGTGAGGAATAAGGAGGCCACATATTTTTGATCTCACGGAAGGGATATATTGGACTTTTATCTAGCTGCGCTCTTGTGTGTATGCAATTATCTCTCTATACATGCATGTGCATGTGTGTTTGTTAATTATGTGTATGTGTGAAAGTCTGAGTGAGAAATCGTTTATTCGCCTGAACCTGCGTGTGATCCCGGACAGTCCCAGTTCATTATCGACGGAATTTGGCAATCACTAAAACACTCGAATCGATCAGTTCATAAGATTTTCTAACTGAATGTTTTAGCCAATTTTTACAAGAGTTGATCATATTGGCGTATATCGCATTTTCATGAGTTTTCACTGAAATTCTCTCCCGTGTTTACAATATACCAGGTATCCAGTATCCTGGACGCTACGCACTCATAGGTCTGCGATGTGAACCTAATTTGAAGTTAATCGTAGGGCTAAAACTCAGACCTGTTTATGAATTGTATTTTAAAACGATTCTTCACTACCATTCTAAGTTTCTGCATAATTCTATTGCCTACATACAGACATGCATATATATATATATATATATATATATATATATATATATATATATATATATATGTACGCACACACACACACACACACACACACACACACACACACACACACACACACATACACACACACACACACACACACACATACACAAACACAAACACACGCAGACACACACACACACACACACACACACACACAAACACACACACACACACACACACACACACAAACACACACACACACACACACACACACACACACACACACACACACATATATATATATATATATATATATATACACACATATATATGTGCACATTTTGGTTGGCTATTTAAAAACGTGTTTAGCCCCTATTGTATGGCAGACTTTCTCCGTGAAAATAGACGTGAGCAACGCTGTGATAATGCTATCCTAATACTAGATCATTTGGAACACAAATCAGGCCCGCCATTAACTATTAAGGAGATGAAATTTTAAACTACTGCCCTAATGATTAAAGAATATGGTAACAGTGACTATAGTGATATTTGCGGTAGCAGTGACTATACTAATTTTAATCATAGTAATCTTAGTATGAGAGTTCATTTAAATATGACAATGGCTAATGTATAAGTATAGGGTTAGAATTGGATAATAATTTACAATCCAAAGGATAATGCGGACTTGCACATTATTGTCAATACCAAAATTGGTATTTCTAAACACATAATTGATGTTACTTTTATTGCCAATTTCTGTTATCGTTTTCACAATCTCTCTTCAGGCCAGAAACCG
>NC_061822.1:23374360-23376860 GCF_019202785.1 Penaeus chinensis
TTATGATGCCTAGATATTTTATTGGCTTCACTAAGTCCAGTCATTATAGCCAAATTCCCAAGGTTCGTGGACCATGAGGCAACTTTCAAGGACATTCAGATATTAGAGCGCACAAAAAAGTTTTTTGTGCTTCTTTTGTTTAAATGTAAAGATATAACGACTTGGATGATGTTCCTCTGATCTGTTGCTCTACGTGTTTTGTTATCGCTGTGGGCGAATAGAGAGTTGCATTTTTTTTTTTTTTTTTTTATTTTACTAAAACAAAATAGAGGAACAATTCATATATATCTAAAATAAGTATACTATGAATATTATAGTTTCCTATAAATGTGTTAATATTGCAAGTAGACGTCTGTATTAAAAAAAAAAAAAAACATAATATTATTCAATTTTTACGAGGTTTATTATTATAATTGTAGTTATACTGCACTGTTATTTTCGAGCAATAAGTTAGATTATTAATGCACCATGTGACATTGATTTGGTAGCAATGAGTTGTATAATATATACTCCTTTTATCTTGTCTGGGAATAGTTTTTAAATTTGAGTAGAAATTATCGAGTGAATTTGCTTGGAAATACTATTTTCTTTGTCCTCTTAATTGGTGGCTTTTTTTTTTTTTCTTTTCTTTTTTTTTTCTTTTTTTTGTTCCCCTAATGAAGAGGTAGCTAATTAAGCCGGTGCCAAATTGTTCAGAATATTTTCATGCTAAAATTTAGTACGTAAACTCATTTATCTTAGTATAATAAAGCGCATTCCTACGTGTCTGATTGTACATTCATTTTTATGAAAAGACTTGATGACTTGTGTTGCCTCAGGACACGTGCAGTGAATCGCTTATTACTTGCATCATTAAATATGCGCAAAACAACTGTACTGAATAGATGGTATGTTCACCACAACTGTTTACTGACCTTGGGTTTTTTCTCATTTATACTATTTATAGATTTACATTTATCTTCAGGAATATCTATCTATCTATCAATATGTGTAACGATGTTTTTATTCATCTATGTATCTATTTGTCTCTCTGTGTACATATATGATACCAGTCGATACATACATACATACTCATCTGCCATTTTACATCTATATATAGATCTAAGTAATAATAATACCAATAATAATAATAATAATAATAATAAAAATAATAATAATAATGATAATAATAATAATAACAATAACAATAGTAACAATAATAATAATAATAATAATAATAAAAATAATAATAATAATGATAATAATAATAATAACAATAACAATAATAACAATAATAATAATAATAATAATAATAGTATCAATAACAATAATAACAATAATAATAACAACAATAATAATAATAATAATGATAAATATAATAATAAAATGATAAAAAATATTAAATATAATAATAATAATAATAATAATAATAATAATAATAATAATAGATATAATACTAGTAAAAATAATAAGAAATATAATAATAATAACAATAAATATAATAATGATAATGATAATGATAATAATAATAATAATAATAATAATAAATATAATAATATTTATTATGCAATTATTCCCCTTATTATCAAAATTAATATTATATATTGTTATATTTTATCAAAATTCTCATTATTCTCATTTTTATCATTATTGTCAGGATTAATACAATTATAATCAATATCACCATTATTATCCTAATCATTTAAATACTTTCAAAAGAATATATTTCGCTAGATTTTGCCGCTTTTTCGCTTTTTCATTATTATCATTACTATCATTATCATCATTATCATTACTATCATTATCATCATTTATCATTATCATCATTATCATCATTATCATTACCATCATTATCATCATTATTATATATTACTATCATTATCATCATTATCATTACTATCATTATCATCATTATTGTCATTAATATCATTATCATTACTATCATTACTATCATTATCATCTTATCATCATTGTTGTAATTATTATCATTATCATTGTAATTATTGCTGCCATATATATATATATATATATATATATATATATATATATTTGGTAATTATACAAGTAATAGAGATAATAAAAATAATAAAAGGAACTATAATTAAAGTAATCTAAAAATCGATTTTTTTTATTTGGTCTTTATTATCATTATAATTGTAATTATCGACGCCATATATATATATATATATATATATATATATATATATATATATATACACATATATATGTATATATATATTGTAATTATACTAATAGTAGAAGTAATAACATTAATAAAAGCAATAATAGTAATAATAATAAATCGAATTTTCAATTTCAATCATTATTATCATTATTGTAATTACTATATATAATTATATATATATCTGCAATCATACAAATAGTAATAATAATAATAATAATAACAATAACAATAATAATAAAACTGATAAAATATTAACGATATTATAATATTTACTATTATTATTTTCAATATTATCGTTATTATTGCAATTATTAGTTATAATATTTTATAATAAAT
>NC_061822.1:23436860-23444360 GCF_019202785.1 Penaeus chinensis
AAACAGTAATGCTAATAATGCTGATACATGATAACAATATGGGTAATGATAACGATTATGAGGATAATGATAATAACAGTAATAAAAAAACGATAATGATAACAATAAATAATGGCAATAATGATGAATATAATAATGATAATTGTGATAATAACAGTGATGAAGATGATAATGATAGTGATGATGATGAAGATGACAGTAATAATAATAGTAATAATAATAATAATAGTAATAATGAAAATAACAATTATGATGATGATAATAAAAATGATAATAATAATAATAATAATAATAATAATTATTATTATTATTATTATAATTATAATAATAATAAGAATAAGAATAAGAATAGCAAAAGATAATGAGAATGATAAAAAGAACGACATCATAAGACTCTCACTGGAACTAATCACGAAATCAAATGATAATAAAAATAATAATGAGGATGATAGTGATGATGATGATGACATAATAATTATAATGATAGTAATGATAATAATAATGATAATGACGATAATACAATAATAGTAACATTATTATTATTAATAATAATAATAATAGCAATAATAATGATAATAATGATAATAATATGATATCAATGATATTAATAACAAAAAAATAATAATGATAACTATTTTCTGTTTTCATTGCTATTGTTGTTGTTCTGATTATTATTATTATTATTATTATTATTATTATTATTACTATTATTATTATTATTATCATCCCAATTATTATTATCATTATTATCATTATTATTATTATTATTATTACTATCATTATTATTATTATTATTATTATTATTATCATCATCATTATACTTACCTTATCCTTATTATTGCTATTATTTATAACTTATCCTTATTACTGTTATCATTTATAACCATATCCTTATTATTGTTATTGTTATCATCATTATCATTACCATTATTAATATTATTATTACTATTATCATTATTATTGTTATTATCATTATTATTATCTTTTAATTATTATCATTATTATTATTATTATTATTATCACAATTATTATTCTAGTAATAATAATAATGATAACTATTATTATTGATGTTGTTTTTATCATTACTAGCAATATAATTGTAATTATTAATGCTACTATTGTTAGCATTATTAGCATTCAACGCTATCTTCATTGTCGTTATCGGCAATACATCATAACCATGTATGTAACTGTCACAATTTTTCATAGACAGTCGCTTTTTTGGAACAGATACATCCTCCTATTTCTGAGAAAGGGGTCGGCCGAATAAGGAGGGAGATTGGAAAGGAAAACAGGAGAGAAACAAAGAGAAGGAAGGGAAATGGAAAGGAAGGTGGGGGGAGAGGCGAAGAGGAAGAGGCGAAGGGAAAATTTAGATCGAAAACATCCACTGACGAACGGCAATATACTGATGGGAGTAGGGGAGGAGAGTGAGAGGATGGGATGGGGACGTGAGGGGAGGAAGGGGAGTGGAAGGGGACGTGAAGGGAAGGAGCAGGGGACGCGAGGGGAAGGAGGGAGGGGAAAGGAACGTGAAGGGGAGGGAGGGAAGGGGAAGGGGACGTGAGGGGAAGGATGGGGCGTGAGGGGAGGGGAAGGGGACGTGACGGGAGGGATGGGAGGGGAAGGGGACGTGAGGGGAGGGAGGGACGGAAGGGGACGTGAGGGGCGGGAGGGGAGTGAGGGGAGGGAAAGGGGACGTGAAGGGAGGGAGGGGAGGGGAAGGGGACGTGGGGGAGGGAGGGAGGGAGGTGAGGGGAAGGGGACGTGAAGGGAAGATGAAGGGGAACGGGGCCGTGAGGGGTGGGAGGGGAGGGGAAGGGGACGTGAAGGGAGAGGAAGTGGACGGGAGGGGAAAGAGGGGAAGGGAAGTGGACGAGAGGGGAGAGAGGGGAAGGGGAGGGAGAGGAGGGGAAGGCGAGGGACGGGAGGGAAGGAGAGCGAAGGGGAAGGGGGGAGGTGAGAGGGGGAAGAAGAGCCAGATACGGCCGCAGGCAAAGGGGAAACCGTCTAATCGCTCTGGTTCGCCGCCACGGAATTTCTTATTTTCCTTTTCCTTTCGAGTTCTACAAGGTCACCCCACTCCCCAGCCTCCCCCTAATCCGAATAATAAAAATAGGAAAGCAAAACAAAGGCCCGGAAAATGACAAGAGAGAGAAAAAAAAGACCTCCCATAAATACGGCCAAAAATATTATTTAGTAAAAACAATATCCACAAAACAACTAATTTGAATAGAATAACAATTGCACACAAACACATACAAAAAAAAAAAATGACTTAAACAGAAAAGAAAAGCGAAAACAATGGAAAAGAGAGAGAGAAAAAAAGACAATAAGACGAACAGCACAGAAAAAAAGAAAGAAACAAAAACAATCCTAATAACAACCACGCGGGAGAAAGAGAGCCAAAGAAAAGAAGAAAAAGAGTGGAAGAGAGACGAAAAAACGGCGTCCGGGCGGCGGCGCGTCATCCATCAGGCCGCGCGGCAAGTCTCCACCTGCACGTTTTATAGCAAAACCGTGTAACTCTCGGTCATAAATTACGCCACCTACTTACGGCATCGGTCACCTACGATTCTGCTTTTTGTTAGTGTCATTTTTTTCGAGGGTCAGAGTGTTGTTTTTTTTTTGCGATTGTTGTTGTTGCTCATATCGCTTTTCTCCTATTTTTGTTTTATTCTTGTTTACAGTACTCATCTTTCTGTCCTTTCCAGTCAATTGTCAATTGTTTTTTTTTCTTAATTTTATTCGTCAAACTTAATTTTCCGCTGAATTTCTTTCTGTTTTACCTACTTATTTTTTCTTGTCCTCCCCCTCCTCCTCAATTTTCTTTCTGTCATATGTCCTTCTCTTTTCCTTCGACCCCCCCCCCCCCCCCACACACACACACACCGTTATCCCACAAAACAAAGTTAAGAGTAGCAAGTTGGCTGATCTCTGGCCTTTAGCTGTACTTTTCCTTGCCTTCTCTTTTCATCTTAGATTTTCCTCATTCCCTCTTTCCCTTCTTTCCATCTTCCCGCTTTTCCATTCCTTTAGCTTATCACCTATTTTGTTTTCAGTTTTCCCTATCTCCTCTTTCTTCTTCCTATCCTCATCTCTCCTATCCCCTTCCCTTTTCCCTCCCATACAAAGCACAAAGTGAAAAGTGGTCGTTCGAATAGGCCTTGTCTCTCTCCGCTTGTCATCTCCCTGTATTTACCTTGACTCAGTATCCCCCACAGAGCGCCATTGCGTTTGATCGTCAGTTTCTCCATTATTTCTCCTTATTTGGGTAATTTAAATTTTCTTTGTTGCTTTTCCTAATTCCCTATTTCCCCCTTTATCCCTTCTTCCTTCTTCCCATCCTCAATCTCTCCCGCCCGTACTATTCTCCTATTCCTCCCCTTCCTCCTCGCCCCCTCTCGTACTCTCCTCCTCCTCCCCCATGCCATTCTCCTGTCTCCCTACCATTCTCCTATCCCTCCCCCACAGGACGCAAAGAGACGGCCAGTCGTTCGAATCCCCTCTCAGGCCGTCAATTCCCCGCATTTGGCTTGTCACGCGACATACTTTTGGTTTCCGGCGAAGAGCATCTCGAAGTGATATTGAAGACTCCTTGGAGAGGGTTGAGCTAATGCCAGCCGCCTTTGTTTTTCTTTTTTCGATTTGGCAGTCGGGCTGCGATGTCTCTTTATCTTTGTCGACGTGTGTGTGAGTCGGCGTGCAGATATGTGCGTGTGTGTGTGTGTGTGTGTGTGTGTGTGTGTGTGTGTGTGTGTGTGTGTGTGTGTGTGTGTGTGTGTGTGTGTGTGTGTGTGTGTGTGTGTGTGCACGCGCGCAATATAGAGCGGATTTTACGCCTCTCTATAATGCAGTCCGCTAATTTCAATAATGATATAAAAATCGGCGTATAATTAAAAACGGCCGACAAATTGAAAAGACTGGCAATACTATAAGAATAGGTAATACTGGTAGTAAGGGCAATAATTTATGATGATGCGATGATGGTGATGTGATGATTGATAGTGGTGGTGGTGAAGGTAATGGTGATAATGACGATGAGGATGATAATGATAATGAACGGAAGGGTAACAGGGTGTGTGAGGATAAAGGGTGATTGCAAAATAAGCTAAAGATAAGAGTTAAACTCCCGGACGTGCGGCTTTTGTGGGAAGTTTTTTTTATCTTTATAAAGCGGATTCTGGGAAGGAAATCCCGAAACCCAGGAGCCAATATCTGTTCATGTTTCCGTACAGTGTGTGGGGAAGCTCTGTCTTCTTCATAATTTTGTGTCTAGATGTGGTTGTAACCTGACCTTGTTTGCCAATTGGCTTTCCTGACCTTTTTGTTTAATGTAAGACTGATCCGTCGTGTAATCGCGTTTTGCTGTCCAATTCTTTATGCGACCTGACTGGATTTTTGCTTTGATGACCTTTCGCGTCCTCCCCTTGTTTCAAATTACTGTAGCTATTTTGCGACAAGAGTTCTGAACTTACTGTTTCGTAACCTTTATCTTTCGTGTGACTTTTACATTTCCGTCACAATGACGTGAGCCTCGTCGTGTATAATGAGAGTTTGTGCTTCCAGATTTAAAAATTCAGCGGTAATATAATGACATCTAAAGAAGACACACAAGAAGACAATGAAGAAGAGAAAGAACAAGAAGAAAAATAAAAACTAGAGAAGAGTAGGCTTAAAAAGGTTCAGAAAGGAAATGAAAGGGGTAGGAAGGAACAGCAAGAAAAAAGACGGAAGAGTAAAACAGTCAGGTACAAATTGAAAAAAATAATAGTGGTAAAAAACGAAAAGGATTAATAAAACAATTTAGATAAACGGAAAGGCATAAAAAAGGAGCAAGGGAAGGGGGGTAAAGACTAGTAAATTATGGAAAACGTATCAGCAGTCAATAGGCTTAAAGGTTACGGGGTCACAAGCCTCGATTCGTGAAAGGTAGTTGTTGCATTACCAATGGCGCACACATAACTGACTAAGAAGAAAATAAAGACAGCAGACCGAAAATGCTAACGAACGAGCGGGTGATATCTATGATATATATCTCTCTATCCGTGTGTATGTGTGTGTGTGGAAGTGTATATATATGTACATATATATATATATATATATATATATATATATATATATATATATGTGTGTGTGTGTGTGTGTGTGTGTGTGTGTGTGTGTGTGTGTGTGTGTATTCATATATATATATTACTATCTATTCATATATATATATGTATATATATATATATATATATATATATATATATATATATATTCATATATATATTTATTTATCTATTTATATATATTTATCTATCTATCTATCTATCTATCTATCTATCTATATCCCTCTCTATATATATATGTATATATATATATATATATATATATATATATATATATATATGAACCGTATTCATGTTGACAAATGTATAAAAGGTATGGATGAGAGTGAATATCTTCACAATACAAGAAATGTAATTGACCGTTTTCGATTACATCTTTGTCAGAAATACATGTATTTCTGACGAAAATATAATCGAAACCGGCAAGTGGATGGTGGTCATGGTTATGACGTGATGATAACGATGAAAATGATGGTGACGGTGATAATGATGATGATGATAAAAAGGGCGAATGTGATGAAGATGAAGATGGTTCTAAAGATCAGGACGATGTTAATCATGATGGTGTATGCAAAGCGACTCTTGTTGCTGATGATGATGACGATGGTGGTGATGAAGAGGAGGATAATGAGGAGGAGGATCACAATCATAACGATTAGGATAATGCTGATAATAATAATGTTTCCAATCGCATTCCATTCTTCCTTCTGTCTATCTTCGCCTTCATCCCTTTCATTTTTTCCTTCTCGTACCATTATTTTTCTTCTCACTTCTCTTATCCTTATCCATTTTTTCTTTCTTACCTTTTCCCTCTTTCATTTGTTCGTCTTCTCACCATCCACTCTGCTTATCTTTCTTTTCCCCCTTTCTTCTCTTTCTCTTCCTCTCCTCCTCCGTCCCCAAGCTCCAATTTCTGATACCATTATACTATAAGATATTCCCTTATCAGCTGATACGCTTACTAATGCCATTATGAAGCTTAAACAAAGAACCGTTTCCCTTCACATTTCCACGCCCTCCCGCCCGCCCCCTTCCCACGCCCCCTTCCACTGTCCTCTTAACACACGATAACACCAGAGCTCCCCTTCCGAATAGCCTCCAGAACCGAACTTTTGAAACAATTTTGTAACCAGAGTCAGAACTTGAAGGTACAGTTGCCATTGTCACTTTTTCTCTCATCCATTTTTTTTCCCTTCTTCCTTGGATATCTTTATATAATTAGATACATTAAGGAGAACGGTGTAATACCCTGCTTAGATCGGATTGTTCGGTTTAATGTTCTTACACTCAAGGAGGAATGAAAACTACTTTTTTCTTGTTCAAAGACCTTTCGTTTAAAGAAGGCACAATGACACTGAACAGAACACTTACAGTAATATCATAATTCCAGGTTGTTAGAGGAAATGGGTTCGATGTTTGATTTAAACAGTGAATGCATATGCATGGACACACACACACACACACACACACACACACACACACACACACACACACACATACACTCTCCCTCTCTCTCTCTCTCTCTCTCTCTCTCTCTCTCTCTCTCTCTCTCTCTCTCTCTCTCTCTCTCTCTCTCTCTCTCTCTCTCTCTCTCTCTCTCTCTCTAACACACACAACACACACACACAAACACTTACAGTAATATCATAATTCCAGGTAATTCCAGGTTGTGAGAGGAAATGGGTTCGATGTTTGATTTAAACAGTGAATCCATATGCATGGAGACATACACACACACACACACACACACACACACACACACACACACACACGTTTTTTTTCTGAACTAAATGTATCAAATTACAGTAACGGTTGGTCTTATATTTCATTTTGCATTTATATCTAAAATAATATATAAAAAAGCAATGGCGATGATAAAACAAAATAATTACCACAGTGAAAACGATACAGTGAAAAACATTTAGCCGGAGAATACAGTAGATCTCGTACCGACGCCAGATATCCCTCAGAGAATGTCTTCCCCACGACCAAAGATTCGAAGCACGAGTCACTTTTACTGATTCTCGAGACGTTCCGTAATATACACCCAAGAAAGCGACTGTGCTAATGTATATCTAACAACGAGCGAGTCTCCCATGCAGTAATGCTTCCAAAATCTCGTCCTTACTACTTCCAGTGTTTAAGAGGGAGAGGAGAACTTGCGCAAAGGGTAAGACAGGAGAGTTGAGGAAGAAAAAGGAGAGATTGTGTCAATACTTAATGAAAGGGAAAGCACACGATAACGATTGCGCATATGAAGAAGAAAGAGACGGAGAAACAAAAATATGTGCGTGTCCACGTCCCAAGAGGAAGAGAGGAAGGGAAGGAGGAGAGAGTGGCAGGGAAGGAAGAGAAAGGAGAAGGAATGAAGGAAGAAGGTTAAGCATAA
>NC_061822.1:23484360-23486860 GCF_019202785.1 Penaeus chinensis
TAATAATAATAACAGTAAGAAAAAGAATGAGAATGATAATAATAATAAGAAGAATGATAATAATAACAATAAAAAATGATAATAATGACAATAAATAATAATAATAATAATAATAATAATAATTATTATTATTATTATTATTATTATTATTATTATTATTATTATTATAACAATAATAATAATAATAATAATAATAATAATAATAATAATAATAATAATAATTTTTATAAGAGCAAAAATGATATTAATAATGATTATAGTAACAATGGTAATAACATTTACAATAATAGTAATGATCACATAAATTGTAAGAATAATGATATCACTAATGATGACAATTATAGTGATAACAGTAATGACAGAAATGAAGATAAAAACAACAATAATAATAATAATAATAATGATTATAATAATAACAATAATAATAATAATAATGATTATAATAATAATAACAATAATAATAATAATAATAATAATGATAACGATGCCAATGATGCTGATAATAGAATATTGATAATAATAATAATGATGAAAATGATAAAATATATATAATAATGGCTATAATGTTAACATTTATAATAGCACTGCTACTACTAATAATAATAAAAATGATAACAACACTATTAATTATAATGATAATAATAATAATAATAATGATAAAAATAATAATAATAATGATGATAATAATAATAATTGTTATAACAATAATAATGATAATAATAATGATAACGGTAACAATAACATTAGTAATCACAACAACAGTGATACCACTACTACTACTATTACTACCACTTCAAATAATAATAACGTTAGATAATAATAATGATAATAATAATAATGATAATAGTAAAATAATAATAATAATAATAATAATAATAATAACAATAATAATAATAATAATAATAATAATAATAACAATAATAATAATAATAATAATAATAGTAATAGCAATAATAATAATAATAACAAAGATAATGATAATATTAATTATTATTATAACAATGATGATAACAATATTACTACTGCTATTACTACTAATAGTAATAGTGATGATAATAATGATAATGATAATAATAATAATGGTAATAATAATAATAATAATAATAATAATAATAATAATAATAATAATATAAATAACAGTGATAATAATAGTAATGAGAATAAAGATATTAATTACAAGATAAATAATAATGATGGTGATGATAATGATTATTACTACTAGAAATAATAATAATAATAATAATAATAATAATAATAATAATAATAATAATAATGATAATAATATTTAATAATTGTTAATGATAATGATAATAATACTGATAAAACTACTACTAATAATGATAATAATAACAATGATAACAGTCATAATAATAATAATTGTTATTATCATTATTATTATTGATATTATTATTATCATTATTATTACTATTATTATTATTATTATTATTATTATGGGCCTCTGTGGCCCATGCTAATTATATATATATATATATATATATATATATATATATATATATATATAATTATTATTAATTATAATAATTATATATATTATTATTATTGTTATTATTATTATTATTATTATTATTATTAATATTATTATTATTATTATTATTATTATATCAATGATAACAATAACAGTCAAGATGATGTTAGTAATAATAGCAACAACAATAATAATATTAAAAGTGGTATTACCATCACTACTACTGCTGATTACAATAATAGTGATAATGACAATAATGATAATAATAATGTTAATAATGACAATAATTGTAATAATGATTACAATTATAATAAAAATGATATTGATAATGATAATGATGATGCTGATGATGATGATGATGATAGTAATGATAACAATATTAGTAGTCTTAAAAGTAATAAAGAAGGCTAAACCTATTATTAAAATGAAAAACAAAAAATGACATAGGGATCAAAATGAGCCTTTGATACATTGTTTTAAAGCTGTGTGTTTTATAATGGTCTTTTATTACCTTTACCTTTACCTTTGTAACTCACAGAGTGAAGTATATTACGCTTTTACTGTGTATCAAGCCATTAGATGTAGCACTCTGCACGCTGATGAAAACCATTGTCTTTTCAAACGCTGCATATTTTACGAGATTATTGTGTGCGTTCCTAGCAGAGAGCTTTTGTTAATAGTAATAGATTTCCTGTGAAAATAGCCGTATAAATGCAATGTTTTTTTATGGTGAATATGTAGCAGCGTGTGTTGATTAAGAGACGTGAATATTTTTATTTACGGTGGACATCGTGATGTAGGACTTGTTTTTTTTCATGACCAACAAAAGATGTGTCCAAAAAATAATAAATGTATAGAGAATACAGGTCTTTCAAATATTTTATCACAAAGACATACTAGGAAATTTCAAGAATTCAGTAGCAAAATTTATTAAAGACAAGAACGTGTGAACCCGATAGCTTATCCTTTCATCCCTGGAACCATTCGTAATTTGACATAATCTTATCCATCCTC
>NC_061822.1:23491860-23496860 GCF_019202785.1 Penaeus chinensis
GCTAGATAGTTAGATAGATAGATAGAAAGATAGATAAATAAAAAGATGGATAGATAGATAGGTAGATAGATATGAGTGTATAGTGAATATAGATAGACAAACAGATAAATATGTATGTGTATATATAGATATGAGTGTATAGTGAATATAGATAGACAAACAGGTAAATATGTATGTGTATATATAGATAAATATGTATGTGTATATATAGATATGTAATAAGGATGAAGAGAGAGAGAGGGAGAGAGAATAAGGATGAAGAGAGAGAGAGAGAGAGAGAGAGAATAAGGATGAAGATGAGAGAAGGAGACGGTGAGGAGAGAGGAGCGAGAGAGAGAGAGAGATGTGTGAGGAGAAGAGGAGGAGGGTGGGAGGGGAGGAGGAGAGAGAGAGGAGAGAGAGAGAGGACGAGAGAGAGGGGAGAGAAAATATAACAAGATAGATAGATAGATTAATACATACATACTAATACTATATGCAACATAACCTACATACATGCATACAACCATGCATACATCCATTCATTACCTACATTCATAAATACATATATTATTACAAAATTGATGGGGTTATGTTATATTGTAAGTATATATTATATATATATTTATATAATTATATATATATTATACATTTTATATTATATATATATATTTTATACATATATAAATAAACTATATATATATATATATATATATATATATATATATCATATATATATGTATTTATAATGTATATATAAAGAGATGGAGAGAGAGAGAGAGAGGAGAGAGAGAGAGAGAAGAGAGAGTAGAGAGAGATGAGAGAGAGAGAGAGAGAAGAGAGAGAGAGAGAGAGAAAGAAACAGAGAGACGAACAGAGAGAAAGATGTGAAGAGGAGAGAGAATGAGAGAGAGAGAGAGGAGAGGAGAGATGAGAGAAGGAGGGGGAGAGAGAGTGATGAGGAGGAGAGAGAGAGAGGGAGGAGCGAGAGAGATTAGGTAGAGAGAGAGAGAGAGAGAGGGGTGAGAAGAGTGATCGAAGAGAGAGAGACGAGATGAGAGACTAAGGATGAAAGAGAGATGAGATGAGAGAGAGTGAGGACGATAGATGAGGAGAGAGAGTGAGAGATGAGAGAGGTAAGGATGAAGAGAGATGAGAGAGAGATGAGAGAGGAGAGAGAAGAGGAGCGAGGAGAGAGAGAGGGAGAGAGGAGACGAGGAGGAGAGAGAAGTAGATGAGAGGAAAGAGAGAGTGAGAGTATGGATGAAGAGAGAGAGTGAGAGAGAGAGGTGAAGGAGAGAGAGGAGAGAGAGGAGAGGAGAGAGACGAAGAACGTATGAGAGAGAGAGAGGAGAGAGGAGGGATGAGAGGAGAGAGGAGAGAGAGAATAAGGATGAGTGAGAGAGAATTAAGGATAAGAGAGAGAGAGAGAATAAGGATGAAGAGAGGAGAGAGAGAGAGAGAGGAGAGAGTGTGAGAGATGATGAGAGGACGGGAGAGAGGAAGAGAGAGAGAAAGAGAGTGAGAAAGAGGGGTGGGAGAGAGACGAGAGAGAGAGAGAGAGAGAGAGGAGCGAGAGAGAGTGAGGGAGGAGATTAAGGATGAAGATAAAGAGAGTTAGATAGATAGAGAGACGGAGAGAGAGAGAGAGAGTGAGAGGGAATAGGATGAAGAGAGAGAGAGAGAGAAGAGAACCGAGAGATGGAGAGGAGAGAGGAGAGAGAGATGTGGAGAAGAAGAGAGAGATCCGAGAGATGAGAGAGAGAGAGAATAAGGATGAAAGAGAGGGGGGGGGTGAGAGGGTGAGAGAGAGACGGAGATGAGAGATCTTGCGGAGAGAGAGAGAGAGAGAGAGAGAGAGAGAGATAGAGAGAGAGAGAGAGAGTAGAGAGAGAGTAAGGATGAAGAGAGAGGAGAGAGAGAGAGAGAGAGTAAGGATGAAAAAGAGAGAGAGGGAGAGAGAATAAGGATGATTAGTAGAGAGAGAGAAGAGAGTGAGAGGTGAGGTGGGAGAGTGATGAGAGAGATGTGAATAAGGATGAAGAGAGAGAGAGAGAGAGAGAGTGAGAGAGCGATTGGACGAGGAAGAGGAGAGAATATAGAGAGAGAGAGTGACGAGAGAGAATGTGAAGAAAAGGAGAGATGTTTTGTCTCGATAGCTGTATCGTACAGAGACATTAGTGGCGTGCGGCAGATCGTGCTCTAGACGCAAGGGGAAGGAACCCATCCTATCACATCATGTACGGTACAGCATCGCGGGTCTACATCCTACCTTCCCATCAGCCCTTGCTTAACCGGGCGCACAACCAATGCGCGTGGCTGGAGGCCACAACGACTGCCGACATGTTCCCCTCCCCCACCGTGCCGAGCCCAAAAACCGACCCGCGCCCCCCCAATAATTCAAACCTCTGAATGAATACGAATAGCACATGACCTCCCCAGGAGGGAAAGAGTCCTTTCCCACACCCCCCCCCCTCCGGAGAATGCGGTGTGCCGGGGTTGGGTGGGGCGGTAAGTGTCAGGCGGGACGGAGGCTGTGCGGAGGGGAGTGTATATGGTTGGAGTGTTGGGCGGGGATGACGGTTATGGGAGGGGTGGATCAATCGTGGGCAGATGGTAGGGGCTTGGTGGAGTGGGATTATGGCGGCACGCTGGGGGCGGGAGCCGGATACGGGGGGGGTCTTCCCCCTCCCTCCCACCCTTCCTTCTCCCCCTCCCTCCCACCTTCCCTTTCCCCCTCCCTCCTTCCCTTCCTTCCTCCCCCTCCCTCCCACCCTTCCTCTTCCCTCCCTCCCACTCTCTTTCTTCTCCCTTCCTCCCACCTTTCTTCTACCCCCCCCCCATTTCCACTCTTCCTCCCTCCTCCCTCTCTCTTGCAGGAATGTCTTCACGTCTCCTACGGAAGTTCAGACATTCAGGTGACACGGAGAGAGGCTGGAAACAGAATCCTAAGTCAGATGAAAACAATGGATGCTAAATCTACTCACGGACGAGAGGATATGCTAGGAATTAAAATCTCGATGTCTGTCTATCTGTCTCTCTTTGTCTCTGGTTCCAAGATCCTTTATTGGACTATTTGTTTGTCTGATTTATTTATCTTGAGAGAGAGAGAGAGAGGAGGGTAGGGGAGGGGGAGGGAGAGAGAGAGAGGGATAGGGAGAGAGAGACAGAGAAACAGAGAGATAAAGAGAGAGAGAGAGAAAGAGAGAGAGAGAGAGAGAGAGAGAGAGAGAGAGAGAGAGAGAGAGAGAGAGAGAGAGAGAGAGAGAGAGAGAGAGAGAGAGAGATGCAAGTTTTCGATGCGTTTCAACGGGAAAATAGGTCGAAATGAAATCATAATATACTGTAGAGAGGAGGGAAAGAATGAGGTAGGGAGAGGACTGAAGGGGAGGAGATAGGTGAGAGAGTGGGGGGATGGGGGGATGTAAGAAGAGTGGGAAGGAATCCTAAGAAAGGAGGGTGGGAGGAGAAGCACACTCGGAGGCTGGGAAGGACGCTTACAAGCAGGGTTCCTCTGAAGTCATATCTCTAGGATAGCGTGTTTTCTACCTTCTTTGTCAAACAAATTCATTAGCATAAATCTACCAAGCCATATATCTACCTTTCTATCTATCTATATCCATCTGTCTTTCTATCTATGTCTATCTATTAATTTATCTATGTCTGTATGTGTGCATGTTTATATGTGTATGTGTATGTATATATGTGTATGTGTATGTATATGTGTGTGTGTGTGTATATATATATGTATATATATATATATATATATATATATATATATATATATATGTGTGTGTGTGTGTGTGTGTGTGTGTGTGTGTGTGTGTATGAGTGTGTGTGTGTGTGTGTGTGTGTGTGTGTGTGTGTGTGTGTGTGTGTGTGTGTGTGTGTAAACACACACACATATATGCATATATGTATACATAGATATACACTCGGTAAAATAAGTATCGGTGAACTATTTGCATGAATCATTATGACCCTGTCAAACGAAGTTAAGAATAGTGGTCGATTTAGTTGGTAGTCACAGCTGTCAAATTCATACCATTGATCATCAGCAAGCGGTAGTAAAGACCTTTTTGGTATCATCTCCGAAACCCCCAAAGATGCTAGCCCTTTGAAACAAATTTTCGTTTGGTATGTTTCTACCTTGATACAATGTGATACACTCCAGACAGTCATTTGCGAATGTCTCTGTTCAGGATTTATATTTTTATTAATCACGGATCATACCGTAAAGGAAATGCTGTGAGTCTTCATATGTTGATATATTACAGACACAAACACAAGTAAATAGATTTGATCAGTATAATTACCCAGTTGTGTGTTTTGGACTCAATATGAACACAGAGTACACTCGCGAGTGACAATGTTAAACTTCAAGCACTTTCCTTATGAAGAACAGTAGAGGTAACAAGAGAAAGAAAAAAAATGTTTGGCTGAATCTAAGCATTTGAAAGTTTCCACAGCCTTGCAAAGTGAAGAGTGGTGTGTGTAAACAATGTAGTTCGCACAGCGATCTAGTATTTGTTTTCTATTTGAAGTCTCTTTAATGTTTTGCGTGATATTAATCATACTAGCATATTGAATAAGCATACTTTATTTTTTTTTCGTTGACTTTCTATATGGAATAAAGATATATTTCTTTTTTTTTTTTCTTTTTTTTTAATAATGCCGTGTTTTGTAGGAGGTTTCGAAAAGACGGTGAATACGAAGCTGACGTGTAATATCGACAACACTGTAACGCCCAGCACGTAATCTTAAGGGGGGGGGCTTGAGGGAGGTGGGCCTTGCTAGCCCTCCTCCCACCAGAAAACTCATCGGCAGCAACTAAAATAAATGGATATGCTGGGCGGAGGGGTGCTGTCCCTCCCACTCGACAAGCAAGCAAGGAGATCAACCACATTCTTGTCAGCACGCGATGGAGGATCATCCAGAAATGCAGGGTTTACTGGAGTGCCGATTTCTGTCGCACTGACCATAGGCTAGTATTAGCTACCCTACGGGTCCACTTTAAAACT
>NC_061822.1:23521860-23524360 GCF_019202785.1 Penaeus chinensis
ATGAATATTGTTATTATTACTGTTACTATAATTCTATTATTGATACTTTTATTATTATTATTATTACTATCATTATTATCATTGTTGTTGTTATCATTATTCTTTTATTATTATTATTATTATTATTATTATTATTATTATTATCATTATTATTAGTATTATTATCCCTATTATTATCATTTATATCAATAATATAATAGTCAGTATTATCATTAGTATTAATGGATTATCATTTAATCCTCTTATTCTTACTCTTCTTGATTTTTCTTGTGTTCATTAATTTATCTTTGTATTGTTATATTTACCACAATAATAACATCAGTGTGGAAATCCTCATCACAGTTGTTGCTGCTGTTGTTTTCTATATACTTAAGAACTTCATCATGTTTTCATATCATTTAAGCTATAATTATTGTTATCATTATTGTATTTATTATCATTAATGTTGTTAGCGCTATTATTATTGCTATCATCAGTATTATTATTAATAGTAGTGGTAGTAGTATTACTATTATCGTTATCACTATTATCAATATCATTAACATTATTGTTTTTATCATTATTTTTGTTCTTGATATTATTTTTATCATCATCATTGTTAAAACCATTATCATTATTGTCTTTGTGCTTATCATATTGTGTTTTCACATTTAATCCGTGAACTATCAGGTCAAATGGAAAACATTACTATTTCACTCAATTGTTTAATATCTTTTCCACTTTTTAGCTATCATTTTATGGTCAGCCGTTCTTATGCACGAGGCGCCCCGCAGAGCCCAGAGGTCAGCCAAGGGTCATGCAGAGGTCACACGCAGAGGCCGGGAAAATAGGGTGGGGAGGGTGGCACGTGGGTGGAAGGGGTGAGCAGGGTGTGTGAAGGTGTGAGGCGCTGGGTAGGTAAGTGAGAAGGGAGGGGAGGAGAGAGGAGGGGAACAAGGAGGAGTTAAGGGGTAGGAAATAGGTTAAATTACGGGAAGAAAGACAAGAGAGGTTGTGTGAAGAGCAGTGCGGCGTTACAAAGGCAAATAAAGGCAAGTATAAGTGGAGGGAGAGCGAGTGAGAGAAGTGAGGTAGGATAAGGAGAAGTGAGAACAGGTGAAACAGTATAGGAGATGAAATCTGATCAAGACTGCACAAAGTATTTGGATGAGAAAGAATAATATAGGTAGATAGCTGTATAGACAGACAGATAGGTAGATACATAGAGAGAGAGGGGCGTGAAATGAATTTCATAATAATAATTCCAGACTACGAAGAACATACGTATGCAGATTATATGAAGAGGGTAAATTAAAATGAATTTCAACTGAATAGAGGGGGGGAACGGAGAGAAATTTGGGCAGAACAGTAGTAATAACCAAAAGGGGAAATAAAACGCTGTGGAATTGTGTCTCTTTTGGGAAGTAAAAATATCTATATTAATATAATGAACTACACAGATACCATTGCATCGTTTCATTGACTCTCACTTTTTAATGTGTTGATGAAAACCGGTTTATAATGCATATATATATATATATATATATATATATATATATATATATATATATATATATATTTTTTTTTTTTTTTTTTTTTTTTTTTTTTTTTTTTTTTTTGTAACAAAACGTTTACATATATATTTTCGCCAAGAATCAATTTATCAAATACCAAAACTTACGTCTTATCGAAATAGAAAACATGAAGTAGTTCTCTGAAACAAGAGCATTCTTTCAAGTTATGATATTGCTTGACATTTGATAATTTACTGAATAGATTCAGTGGTGTTCATGGCTCAACCTTTCACATTTTTCTGCGTCATGTTTTAATGCAAGGTGTGTATTAACAATATTCCTGTTTCCCTGTGACAAAATCTAAAAGATTATGAATGAAAAATGATAGCTTTATCAGGAATAAAGCTACCGTTTTTCATTCATAACCTTTTAAAATCATGGATAAGTTTCTCTCTCTCTCTCTCTCTCTCTCTCTCTCTCTCTCTCTCTCTCTCTCTCTCTCTCTCTCTCTCTCTCTCTCTCTCTTGATATCTATATACATACATACATACATACGTACATACATACATACATACATACATACATATATATATATAATATATATATATATATATATATATATATATATATGTATATAAGAAACCTGGTGGGCAGGATCATCCACAGGAAAGTGAGCTCACCCGTGAGGCCTCGATTGGACACATTGTCCTGCCAACTCTACCCCATCATTGAGCGTAGGAACTTGTTACGAAAGGCATTAAGTCGAGACTCTAAGGAACTAGAGGATTAAAGGTTTCGCAAAACTGGCAGTATCAATGGCTCCTGCTGCCAGATCAATATGTCTACAGACTTCCTGGTCTGACAGCCCAGATACAGAAATTACACTGCCAAGATATGTATTGCTCTCAGACACATGTAACGACTGACCAGGTTCCAATAACAGGCTCCCAAAATCGTGGATCTTGGACTTGGTCCAGGAGACCTCTATGCCCAAGGGCCTCTCCTCA
>NC_061822.1:23561860-23569360 GCF_019202785.1 Penaeus chinensis
CCAAATATGTTTCATTAATTATTTCATTGATTTCTCATGCTACAGATTTATGTTGTTTCAACTACATTGAATTTAATTTGTCCGTGATTTTCTCTCAAACTCGGAATTAACTCAACTTTCAACCTCTTCTTGTACGAATTTCATGATTGACCATTAGAAATTCACTCGTTCTTACCCTTTTCAGTTCGTTTATTTCTCTTACTGATTTTATTTATCGTAATCACGGTCATTATACAATTTATTTCTACTCTTATTAATAGGTCGGTCGCCTTCTCTCCTCGACCTGACCCCACTTTCTCTTTTGTCCTGTTTGTCTTTGACCTGGGTAGATCCATGCCTATGAGAGACAGCTCTCTGTTCCCGTTATTTGGATGTTTGTAGTTGCTCACACCACGTGAACACTGTTCATGTGGTGTGAACAACTACAATGCTACGCCTGTTCATTGAACAGGCGTAGCATTGTTACCTTGCTCCCTGGTGCACAGGGATGCCAGGCATAACTCGGGGTTGCGTAAATCACTTAATAGGTCTATGCTCCAATGTTACGAAGGTTATTTGATCGATCGGCAACTTTTATTCGAGACGGTATGGCCTAAATTATGTCTGTTCTTTAATGTAGGGCTAGGGTTTAAACTAGAAATATCTGGCATATTCTGGGTAAATCCCGGGCTTATTTATAGATATCCCCGTCTCGTTTCCTTCACTTAATTTCATTCGGCAATTTGGATATATGGACCCCCCGTCGATGAAGTCTAACGGAAGGTCGTTTTTGTATTTCCGGAACCCCTAATACTTTGATACACTCTGAAACATGTTTGCCCTCCATGAACCTGTTGAAACATCTTTTCAAGTGTGTGTGAGACTATGGTCTGATACACTCCAGCCAGCCAATCAGAGCGTGATATTTTTCAGATATATTTCCTATAGTCTCGTACATGGATATATATTTTCATCAATTACGAATCGTAAAGTTTTTTTTTTTTTTATGTGTACACACATATATATATACATATATATATATATACATATATATACATATGTATATACATATATATACATATATATACATATATACATATATATACATATATCTATATATATATGTGATATATGATATATATGTGTGTATAATGTATAATATATATCCGTGTATGTATATATATACATATATATATATATTTATGATATTCATGATTACCAACAACTAGAAACGTTTTTTGGAGTCTATTCCTGCGAACACCATTAGCAGAAGGATTTGTTCTCACATATAAACATATATTGCCTGGATAAAGTCTGCGAGCTTACATTTGCCTTCATGAATTCCATGTACATGCAAATGCGCTCGCAAGATTATTTAAAATACACAGAAGCATGAAGACCATCTAATATTTAACTCAAATCTGAATCTCAGTATTACAGGAAGACTAACGAACTTATTGTTAAACTCGATGGGATGACAAGGATATCAGTGGCGAGTAAAAAATGAGAATGATAATAAAGATAATATTATTGGTAATGGCGATATTAATTTGTATTATTAATTGCAATAACTATAATAGTAATAACAGTAGTAGTAATAACAACAGAAGCAGCACAGGGCAGTGACAACAGCTGCAGTAGTAGTAGTATCTGTGATATCAACAGTGATAATAGATATAACAACATCGATGTTAATAATGATAATGATGATGATGATGATGTAATTTAATGATAATAATAATAATAATAATAATAATAATAATGATAATAATAGTGATAGTAATAATAATAACAATAAAAAAATATAACAATAATAATGATAATATTGATAAAAATAATGGTAATTAGGATAATCATAATAACAATTATATTATTAATGATAAATACAAAAAAATATGTAGTAATAGTAATAATAGAAATAATAATTATGATAAACAAAATCATATTCATGACAGTAATAATGATATTAACTAACCGATGATAATGAATTTAAATACAAAAATAAATGAATAAATAAATACAAAAACAACAACTTATAATGCCAAAAATTTTCGAAATAGTGAAATATTCAAAGTTCCGAGTAGTATTTCGAATGCTTGCTGTCAGGCATGCAATCTGGATGAAAGGAAATGTAATCACGTATTTGCAATCTGTCACTCACTGACTGTAATATGAAAGTGAAAGGAAAAGACGAAGGTAAGATGAAAGGAAAGAAAAAACTAGGAATAGTTGATAAATACACATATACATAAAAACATTCATATATATATATATATATATATATATATATATATATATATAAATATAGATATATATACATATAAATGTATATATATATATATATATATATATATATATATATATACGTATATATACATATGAATATATAAATATATATATATATATATATATATATATATATATATGTATGTATATGTATGTATGTATGAATGTATGTATATAAATATATATATATATATATATATATATATGTATGTATATGTATGTATGTATGAATGTATGTATATAAATATATATATGATATTCATGATTATCAACAACTAGAAACGTTTTTTGGAGCAGAAGGACTTGTTCTCACATATAAACATATATTGCCTGGATATATATATATATATATATATATATATATATATATATTTGTATACATAAATATATATGTATATTAGTGTATATATATATGTATATATATATATATATTATCTCTATATATATGTAGAAAAAAGTATGAATGAGAATTAAAATCTTATCATTACAAGATATGTATTTGACCGGTTTCGATTATATCTTCGTCCAGATATAATCGAAACAGGTCAGATATGTCTCTTGTATTGAGAAGATATTAATTTTCATCCATAACTTTTCTACATTTGTCAACATGAATACGGTTCACATACAAACACACACACACACACACACACACACACATATAGATAGATAGATAGAAAGATAGACACACTCACATACACACACACATACACACACACACACACACACGCACACACACAGACACACACACACACACACACACACACATATATATATATATGTGTGTGTGTGTGTGTGTGTGTGTGTGTGTATGTATATATACAGAGAGAGAAAGAGAGAGAGAAGAGAGCGAATATATATATATATATATATATATATATATATATATATATTTATATATAATATATATGTATATATAGATATATATACAGAGAGAGAAATAGAGAAAAGAGAGCCGATATATATATATATATATATATATATATATTTATAAATATATATTTATGTATATATATATATATATATATATATATATATATATATATATATAATGCATATATATATATATATATATATATATATATATATATATATGTACATATACATATATGTATATGTATATATATATATATATATATATATATATATGTATATATATATATACATGTATATATATGTATATATGTATACATATATGTATATATATGCATATATGTATATATTTATATGCATATATATATATATATTTATATATATATATATATATATATATATATATATATATATATATATATGTAGGTGAGATGAGTCTTTATAATTTTTAACTGCATTTAAAAAATGCCTGCGCCTAATGCTGCCGATAGAATATTGAAAACAACCCAAATCATTACGGTAAAGTGTGTTACTAATAATAAAATGTTGAACATAAGCTGAATTATCACAATCAGTAATTACAAACGGCAGTGATGAGAAAAGCCCACATGATCCCACCTACCTCATTCCCCAGCATACATAACCCACATCTGATACATCTCTTAAATTGTTTAACGGTTGTGTTGCTTTTCAGAAACATTTGATCATTATCTAAATGAAAAATGGTCCTAGAAATCTGAAAGGAATGTTGAACTTTCATCCGCCTTTCAGCTATTTGCAATGAGTGGATGTTAACAAAACCATAACGGTACAATGGTGTACTCTCACAATCATGTACTTCATTAAAAAAAAAAATACATTTTTCTCCTACAAAAACACTTTTAAAATATATTTGAATAAATGTATGATGAAACATTGTAAATTATTATTTTTCACGTAAGATTTACATATATATATATATATATATATATATATATATATGTGTGTGTGTGTGTGTGTGTGTGTGTGTGTGTGTGTGTGTGTGTGTGAGTGTGTGTGAAAAAGATGAAAAATAATTTTAGATTAAAATATACACACATACAAACATACACGTATAAAATAAAAGCTCATGATATATTTGCACTTCGTTTAAATGGTTCCCTGAAACATTTTTTTTATTTCAATATTCACTGGAATTTCAGCTGTTGATTCACTTCACAAATAGAGGCAACATTATAATTACATTGCAATTGTTTACTAGTTTTCAGCTTAATGAATTATACCGTGAATAATTCATCCTGCAAATCAACAAATGCATTTATATACAATTATTTCACAATTCATCCTCGCTAAAAGTATGTTGGTGACGAGGGGAAAGAGAATGTCACTCAGGACGCATTGTCGCTATAGCAATTAGGATCTTGTATCACCCGAATGTTCATACGTCGCCAACTGACACCCCTATGCCACAGCTCGCGCCCTCGAAAAGCTCTTAATTGTTCTATGTTATTCTATTAATTACGTTCATTGGGACCTTTGAAAAATCTTAAAACTGTGAAGAAATTGGAAGGAACCGTTTTATGGAAACTTGGTATTTTATGAATATGAGTTTCAAGTACAATATAACTAACACCCGGAAAACTATAAGCCATTGAAAAACTTTCTCTTTCTCGCTCTCTCTACAGTTGCTCTCTTTGATACAACACGAAGTGATCATTCGCCTGAATTTGACCTTCCATCCCACCCCACCCTTCGCCCTCTCGTGGTCGCCCCATTCTCCTCATGATTACTCCTACATAATTACAAAAGCTATAAGCAGCAGAAACTAGAAGGAAAAATCAGAAAAAAATGTTCCGTGTTGTATATTATTTATATTGCTAGTATTGTTATTATATCTACATCAGTATCATTAATACCATCTTCATCGCATCATAAGTATCATCATCTTCATCACTATCATTATGTTCATCACTATCTTTGTTCTTATGACCATCATCCTTATCATCACGATTTTCTTACCCATTATATATCATTATTATCATGGTTACATTTGCCACCTATAATCATTACCATAACATAAAAGCGGTCTATATTGCGTATCACAGGCTCCTCACTGCTCCCTAGCGTGGTTCCCGTTGAAGTTATTGACGAGTTATTGTGAATTCGGCCCCGGAGCCAGTGCCGTAATGATCACCGGGTAATTTTCTATCTAAATTCTGCTCACAGCGTAAATACTAATATATTTTGATAACCTGCAAGAGCTCCCGTGCCTGCTGTAATGGCTGATATTTCATCAATTACAGATGATAATTTGGCTGAATATATTTTATGGCTCTCTCTGTCTCTCTCCATATATATGTTTATATTTTTTTCCCGGATACGCATTTTACATGGGGGTGGGGGTGGACGCCAAAAGATACTTTTTTTTGACGAGCCTGGTGTTGTATGTATGATAATTGAGGTGAGAAGCCATGAATCTTTATTGCCCCATGAATATGTTATTCTGCAGCCAGAAATTCAGCAATAGCATGCTATGCAGTAAAAATCATGGAGACCAGAATATATACAACACACACACACACACACACACACACACACACACACACACACACACACACACACACACATAATAGTAATAATTCCGAAAAACAATTGGCATTTATCAATGGTGACCAAGTTATATTTTTCCGAATAAGATTAAAAGATCAGCAAAGGAATCAAAAATAAAATACAGAAAAAATGAGTGTATAAACAAAACCATGAAAATCCTCAGCAAAGTGAATTAACAATGTATATAATAATATATTAATAAACGTACAGTAATGGAAAGTGTGTCAGTAATAATCCTGACATAAGAATAATATATCATAGCATTTAAATGAGAGAGGCAGTATGATATAACGGAAAATAAGAGAAGAAATAAATGTGGTAACAAATGCAGATGTACAACAGGAATTCAAAATAAATGGCCAGATAGATATATTCACAGAATAGGTACACAAAAACACACATGTACACGGTCACATACACAAATATATATATATATATATATATATATATATATATATATATATATATGTGTGTGTGTGTGTGTGTGTGTGTGTGTGTGTGTGTGTGTGTGTGTGTGTTTATATATATATATATATATATATATATATATATATATATATATATATATATATATATATATCTTTATATTTATATATATATATATATATATATATATATATATGTCTATATATGTATATATATATATATATATATATATATATATATATATATATAAGGAATCATCCCGAACCCGAACTTAAGCATAATGCCCGGCCTGTCCTGAAATACATTCACTCGCTTTCATGTAATATTCATCACAAAGGGGAGTCTGTAGACAACTCGCCACCTGAGTAAAAGGAATGAAAATACACTCCGACGTCCAGCCGCTCCCGATGTCTTTAAACATCCGACTTTTGCAGGTGTGTGTGTGTGTGTGTGTGTGTGTGTGTGTGTGTGTGTGTGTGTGTGTGTGTGTGAGTGTGTGATAGATAGATAGATTTATCTATATATACATATTTATATAACTATCTATCTGTGTGTATATGTCTGTATATGTGTGTTTATATATATATATATATATATATATATATATATATATATATATATATATATATGTAAATACATAGTATATGTATATTTACAGAAATAGATAAATAAATATATTTTAACAAATATATCTATATCTACCTGTCTATTTATCTATCTAGCTATCTATGTTTGTATAAGTGAAAACCACGGTAAGGGAGGCTGAGAGTTGGAGGTGAGAGTTGCAAGAGGAAATCCTCGGCAGATCGGCCAAACAATCTGCCCGATACATATGCGTGCCTGTTTGTATGTGGTGAAACAAATTCCTACGCTAAAATGCCTGATCCATAAGAATAAATTAGCAGTGAAAGAAAGGCATACATAGAGACAAATATGCAGAATATTCCCTTTGTCGCTCTGCACATGTTCCGCTCTGATCATTTCCCAACGAACACGGCATGAACCATTCCCAAAGATTTCCTTCCCTCCCCCGCTCTCCCCTTGTCCGGTTTTATGATATTTTCACTTCTCCCCTTCTTCTCCTTTGTCTCAGGCTGGAAATGCATGGTGATTCTGGCGGCACAGATCTCTTGCGTTGTGTCCCGATGTAAATTATAAATAATGTAAATAGCTTTTCTGTACTTTTAATGATTCTGGAAGAGCGAGGTCTTCCGAGTAATGACGTTTTATTATATAGAGGTTGTTTTTGTTGTCCTCGCTCTTCTAGTTAGAAGCACTGCTCTGTTTTCATTATCATCATCATTATTATTTGTATCAATATAATGATAACAATAACACTAACAATGA
>NC_061822.1:23589360-23591860 GCF_019202785.1 Penaeus chinensis
CTTCTATGGAGATTTAAATCTGGATTGTTTCCAGGACAATCAAACACCCTAATGCCATAATCATCCACTTGGGTTTAAATGTTATTCATCAAGATTGAAAATGCAGTCATTATCTGGGAACCACTCTCAAAGTTGGGCAGAAGATGTCACGATCTGCAACTTGATTTAGTGGCCATAGCAGAGATCACAGCCCATACCATCACCTTGGCAGGGAATTTTACTTGTGCTCTCTGGCAGTCGGGGTGGTCCTTCTCTAAGCTGGTTCTTCTAACAAATTTTCGTTTGCACAATACTTCTACTGTAGAAAAACAAATCTGCAAATAATGCAATGTTTGTTTGAATCACATAGAAATATAGGAAAAGGGAAGATGTTCGTCTTCTATGTTTGTTGGTGTTTCTCTATGATGCTTGAGGGTGAAGAAAACGCTGATGGAAACTAAAGTAGATTCATTGGAGATCAGCTCTGACAAAATTAATACGGAACTCTCCATGTTCCTCTGCTCCACACGCCAGGCTCCGTCTGAGACTGTTACTGCCAGACGTGTGATTACAGAGACGAAATAAAATGTACTCTATAAATCGTACAGAGAATCTCGCTCTTTCACATAGGTGATATGCTACACAGCAATATAAACTAAACATAACCTTCTATATTTCACATAGTATAACATATCACACAAAAGGAAGTGTGTATAATATAATCACATAATTATCACTATATACATACGAGAATACTGGCATCACAATCCGTATGCAATGGCATCACAACATGGCACTCACAACTCACATCATTATCATAACTCACTTCATTATCACAACCCACAGAAGATATACGGAATATTTAACTTTTTCCAATCCTCTGATGTCCAATCCCAGTGAGCTTTTGCCCAGGCCAGTCATTTCTTCCTCATGGTTACGGTTAGTCTTGGCATCTTAGTTTGCCTACATGCACAGTACCTCATCTCAGTTCTTCCCTTGGGTTCATAGTTTTCCAAATTATCAAGTTTTCTCTTTACTTTTATAACTGAAGTTTTGGAAACACCCACTGTTATGGCTATTTTCCATTCCCTTAGAAAAGCTTCTCCAAAGTCAACTTCAGTAGGCATGGTAGACAGACTAGGTTATATTCAGTAGTGGGAGTCATTATGTTTGCATGTATTATAAGAAATAAAACCAAAAACCAGTTGTTCGGGGGCAGTGTTAAGGGTCAATTGTTAGTTGTGACATTTTCTTGTGAGGAAAGAGGGAATGCTAGCCTGTTATCACTTTTTGGTAGCAAATTTAGTAAATTCTAAATACTCCAAAGAATTATCTATCTAAAACAATAAACAGGCATAATCCTTATCATTGTATATACTGTACAGGAGTCAGTGGGTGATGAAAAGCACAATATCCATAGCTGGTTTCAATAATTATATATATATGTGTGTATGTGTGTGTGTGTAGTGCATATATCACTATATATATATGAAAATATGAATATATATGTACATGTGTGTGTGTATATATATATATATATATATTATCCTCAACAACATTTGGGAGCTAACGTCGGCAGGGGCGCATAACCACATCCACCCTTCGCTTCCACCTATGTGGGTCCCTCATGGCGAGTCGCCAGGCAGGGGCCCGGCCCATCTCTAGCTCCTCAAGACAGGTTTGATCGATTTGCCCAAGCTACGACTTCCTCGGTCGTCCCACAGGCCTCCTCCACCCAGGGTTGTCTCGAACAACCCTGGGTGGCGATCACGGATTGTGCAAGTAACAGGTCCTGTACCAGTCTCACGGTGCAACCGTTGGACACTGTACCCCATGATCAGGAACAAAGATCTCTTACAAAATACATCAAGATGAGATTCCAAAGCACAAGATAGTGTCCGGGTTCCAGAACCATATAATAAAACTGTCAGTATCAGGGCTTAGAAGACACGTAACTTGGTCCTTCTGCACAGGTACCGGCATCTCCCAATACTCTTGTATTTCATGACCCCTGCTGCCAGGTCAATCCGTCTACTGACTTCCTAGTCTGATAGCCCAGGGTCATGAACTGCACTACCGAGGTATATAAAGCTCTCTGTGACATCAATGTTTTCACTGCAAGCACATACCGACTGCACAGGGACTTCTGGTAGGCCCCCTAAAATCCTGGATCTTGGTCTAGGTCCAGGAGACCTCTAGCCCCAAGGGCTTCTCTTCATTGCTAAATGCATCAAGAGCCGCCACTAGGGTTTCTAGAGATTCAGATACAATGGCAACATCAGCAAAGGCAAGGTCTGTAACCTTGATATTTCCCAAGGTTTGCTCCACAGTGACTTTGGACAGTAGCTCTACCCAGTATCCAATCCATGCAAATGTTGTAAAGTGTTGGTGAAAGAACGCAGCCTTGCCTCACACCTGAACTAACAGGGAAGAAACTCGACAGGCCCCCACACTTTTGAGCACTTTTAGTGCCTGTATACAGGTTTGCTATTAGTCCAGTAATCCTTGTTGGAATTCCTCT
>NC_061822.1:23619360-23624360 GCF_019202785.1 Penaeus chinensis
AGGCATTCCAGGATATAATATGAAGCATTTGATTATAGAAGTTTATTTTTTATTTTTATTTTTTTTATTTTTTTTTTTTTTTGGGGGGGGGGGGGGGAGATGAGGAAGATGAAGTATAACTGTGCATTGTTAGGTTTTAAGTGGGTCCTTGGTACACGAAGAAGAGGGATCATGGATGGCATAAGATCTCCCAGCTTCTCATTAAGATGACATCAAGCTTCTCAGTAAGTGTGTAACAGAGGTGATAATAGCTTGGTGGGATTCAACTAAGTTGGCGATAGTTACAGAGTATCAAAATGGGCTGTGAGTGCTGTACAGTGCACTTCATGAGAAGCAACAACTTTATAAAGAGCGACAACTGCAGAGACACTAAGATAAGGAGACGAAGGATGGGCTTTGGGTGGAGGTAGGGTAGCATTCTGAAGTGTGACGGAGCACTGAAGTAGGGCAACATGAGGCTGCTAGGCACAGCCATTCTAGACATTAACATTTCCACTGCAAGGTGTCAGGTGTTAGTGGAGGTGATGAAGGGGTCCGGTATGGACAGGTAAGCTGGCATGGCTGGCAGTGTACCATGCACACTTATCTGAGGTAGACTATCATAATGGCTGATAGCCCATCATCATCTGAGGCTCCATGGCTGCTCATCCTTCATTCTATTCAGTTCACAAGGAGGGAGACATTATAATAAGGTGAAATGAATGACAGACAGATTGATTGAATATTTAAAATTATCTGCTGTGCCAACAGCTAAGGTCATTAATGGCGAATGCCCTGTGGGATTAAAATGTTTTAAAAATCCATTAATAAACTAGGTCTATACTAAAAAAAAATATATATATATATATAAATATTACTTCACAATATCAAAGCCTAGGTATTATGCTAGACATCCATTTATGCTGGATTTCAGGACGGTGTGTGTAAGTAAAAAAAGAGCATCACAGGGTTGAGAAAGTAGCTGCTTTGGCCGTCCGATCAGCTCGTTCATTCCCATGGATACCAACATGCGCTGGCACCCAACACTGCAAGGTAAATTCATCTGAAGTGATTAACAGTACCTTGAGTACATCTTCCTAAAGGCTCCAAGTCCTTACTTTGGGAGGATTCCTTGGGACAAACTTAGGATTCCCTGTGGATATATTGGCAGCTAGAGCTGGAGCTGTTGAGGCCTCTGGAGCCTTGCCTGGTGATTTCTCGCTCCTACTTCGCGTCTAGTGGAACAACTCACAAGAGACATTTTCCGTATTTAGGGACTGTCTGTTTGCTCCTAATTACCAAAACTTCTATATCAAATTTGTATCTCTTACACGGCTTTGAACAAGTGACTATCTTTGCAGTGATAATAGTACTTGACCTGAACAATCGTCATTTCTTTGATGACTTCTTGTACCATACAATCAAGAGTTGGCTCTGTGCCCATAACCCTGGTAGTGGAGGTACTGCATGAGGTTGGACATATGGCTTTACCTTGAGGTATAACTAACAAGGGCGCCCAGCTTAACCATAGTTAAATGAAACTAAAAACAATGTTAACATCTTTAAAGTGATGTGCGAGCATCACTCATTAACTGCAGCAAAACAATTACACTAACTACGTTATTTTAAACTTCAGTGCAAGTTAGATTTTTATTTTATTGTTATATACTGTTGTGAATAGGATGGAGAGAGAGAGAATGGCATAAAAGAAACTATATACATTTCAGCCATCTATTTTATTGAAAAAAAGAAGAAAAGCAAATGACACAAAACATAGAAGAAAGTCCATGTTAATATGTAACTTACGAATAACAAGTGATCCTAAAATCATCACAACAATTTCTTGGTTTAAACAAATGGCCGGTTTCTAGGAAACAAGCAGAGTTCACAATGGTGCTTCCTCTGTTGTACCCTGTGGGAAACTTTTGTTAGCTATTTCCATGGGTGGTGGGAATTGTGGGTATTTGAAATCATGTGTGGTAGTGCAACCAATTTGGGAATGCACACGGGACATTTTGAACTAGAACTAGTTATAATGTAATACTATATCTTAATTGTGATCATTACAATAGAAATAGGTAAATATATAGTAATATATGGCTTCCAACAAATCTTCTCTTGATACACTGGTAACAGGAATCCTCTAACATATTGGTGGCACCAAATGTTCAGATGCGGTAACCCAATGTCCATGTAACTGGTATCTCTCATTCGTACACATGAAGGACCTTTGAAAACTACAAGTGATAGGTTATGGCAGAAATCTTAAGGTCAGGCGATACAGTTCACAATACATAGAAAATATAAAACTGGAACAGACAGACGAAGAACATTCGTCATAAAAATAATTACCATAAAATACTATTCACTTAGTAATACATATTAGTTTAACATCCAGGATTCAGGCAATACTATCTCTGAAGCATAATAAGACATAATGTTATGTACAGTAAATTTCAGTAAATATATATATATATATATATATATATATATATTCATGCAGCACTATGTTGCACATGCAACTTATATTGCAAAACCTAAGGGAATCTGAAATGGGTCATCTGGGTCAGAACTAACATTTTAAAAGTTAGAAGAAAAGCTGGTGCAGATTGTTTCACACCTACAACTTCGTCTCATAATACTCTGCTATCCCTAATCTCCTTAAGTTCCTTTAACTGTTTCTCCTCAGAATACCTCATTAGGTCTCTGAAAACGACAATTGCTTTGCACTGATTGTGTGTTTTGTGAGAGCACGAGACTTAAGCCCCAGGAATGTCAAAAATCGCACACAGACGGTCCCTCTCACCTGGTGATGAAACTTCGTCTATCAAGCTATCATCTCACTGTGGGGTGATCTGAGGATCATGTAGATGCATTTAAATTATCTTGCAATGCACAAGCCATCCATGGTCTTCACCACGACTGGGCCTTTGATCAAGCAACCCTTCTAACCAGAATAGAGGACCAAAGAGGTGTGTTGCTAGCTTCAGGGCACACTGTGCAGCATTGCTCATCCTCCAGGAATCCTGTTTCCTAATAATAGAGGATCCCAAGGTAAACAAGTGGGAGAGTTCTCCCTGGTCCAAGATGGAATGAACCAGTGGTGGGTGCACTTTCACCTTTTATAAGCCTTGGTATACCTAGGAGCTATTTTGCCTCATCCCTCAGCTCTCTGGTCTGCTTTTCCAGGTCATTGGGCCCTCAACCACACTCCCCACTGGGGGTACAACAGGTGGAGGTGGTTCTGGGATTCAAGGTGACAACAAGGCAGTTGATGGGTTTGCCACTTTGATGAAAGCAATGAACTGGGAAGGATTTTCAGATAAATTGTTGGCATGTCAAATCGAATCCTGAACATGAAGGATTAAGAATAAGAACTCACCTTTAATGAGCTTGTCGATGATGTCTTGAAATATGTACGGAGTGGGAGGTAACAATGAGCCCTGGTGACCTCAGACAGGCAATGATTCTTAATATTCTTGAAATTTCTTGAAAGACAAGTTTGACATATCTGACCTTAATTGCAAAGGCTGGAAAAGCAGGTGGAGTCAATTAAGACATAGTTGCGTATTTCCAGGAGGCTATGTGATCAGTAGGAGCCTCCCCACACCAAAAAGTCTTATCAGCAGCAGACGATGGTGTGCGACTGGTGACTGAACCATGCTCCATAGTGCACTTGGTGGAGGCAGGAATTCTACACCTTATGATAACTGTGATGCTCAAAGGGGCGCCTATGTTCGTAGCATCCATCATCACCACTCGGGGTATCGTCGGCCATGACATTAGCAAGGAAATACAGTCTAAGTTCAAACACTTCAGTTATATTGGTATCATTATATTGGCAACTGAGTCTTCTGTTACTTTCAGCACATGTTGAAAAGTGACGCTTTTCAACATGTGCTGAAAGTAACAGAAGTTTGCTATATTCTTCCAAAGATAAGAAAATGTTTAGTGTGGTGAAATTTTGATTCATCATGAAATGCTATTGATCCGTTATATTAATGAGGAAACCCATTTTCTTTTCTGATAAAATTAATAATTATTACTTTTTATTGATTCTTCAATTGGATATTATACTAAGGTTAATTTTTTTGTTTTGTAATGTGGTCTTTTAAAGGACTTATGGAAGAAATTCTGATGATACATCTGTGATGCCTCGTGATTGGTCGCTGGATTTTGTGTTCGAATGGTCGCAATTGTTCATGGCTTAAATATCAGTTTAAGTAGAAGATTTAAGTAAATTCTTCTGATAGTTTTCATTGTCAAATTTTCCTTAGAGAGTTAAATTATATGGTTTAGAAATTGATCACCTGTCACATTGAAGGAAGTGGCCGATGTATGTTACCACCTTATATGAATTAGTAGATACGACTAATAATAGTAACATGTCACGTGTTAAGATACAGATTATTGAGTTTTTGCTTATATTTACAGCCAGGAATCGGTAGAGAAGTTCCTTTGTGTGTATATAATATGTACTGATGATTTTGTCAATAGATCCATTAGATTCACTAGAGGTTTACTTTTTTTAGTTATCATAATTATATTGGCTTTAACCAATCCCACGCCAACACCAGGACACAGCAATTACTTAACATATTGAAATGATCCTGTGAACTCAATGATAACAAATGTTTCATGATGCTTTGTGTAAGTCCTTTCTTTCCAGGAAGATGTTTGACTAGCTGTCTTCTACCAGGAGAGGATGCTAAGAGTGGCACTCCGTTTAAATTATTACAGCTCACTCTTGGAGTAAACATCCAAACATCCCAGGAATTATAAATGATCTGTGGAAAAGAGATCTGGGTAGAGAGAGCAAGCTTCTCTGTTAACAGGGTCCTCCACACAGAGGTGTCCGAATACGAAATCGTTTACATGTACAAAAAACGTCCCCCGAGAGTCCCCCGAGAGAGAGAGAGAGAGAGAGAGAGAGAGAGAGAGAGAGAGAGAGAGAGAGAGAGAGAGAGAGAGAGAGAGAGAGAGAGTAAGAGAGAGTGAGAGTGAGATATATATATATATAT
>NC_061822.1:23631860-23634360 GCF_019202785.1 Penaeus chinensis
ATATATATATATATATATATATATATATATATACATATATATATCTCAATCTCTCGATCTCTATTTTTATTTTCGGCAGGCAGTTATACTTCCTGCTGAAGTTATCTTCCCTATGTTTCTGTCTGCCTTTCTCCGCCACGCATCATCACAGGAGCCGTTTCCTCCCCTTCCGCTTGTCATAACCCCTTTCCCTGGTCACACTTCCACTCCGTCAGCTTAAATCCACGTACCATTTCTGCTTCTTTCTCTTTCGCTGCTTGAATCATTCTCACATATTTTCCCCCTTTTTTTTTTTTTTTTTTTTTTTCGCACAGCACAAAAAAAAAAAGATACACACAGACAGACAATTGTATAGATGTGAATGAATCAATTAGTGAGTTAGTGTGTATGTGTGTGTGTATGTGTGTGTAGAGAGAGAGAGAGGGGGAGATATATAAGTAGACAGCTAGATAGATAGACAGATTAATATTTAGATATATAAATATACAGACAGACGGACTGATAGATACACAGATAAATGGATAAATATAGATATAATCATAGATACTCATAAACTTATAGAGAAATACAAATAGATAGAACAATAAGCAAAAGAAAGGAAAAGGCAAATATCTATGTATCGCATCGCATGGAACGAGCAGGGGAAAAAGCTGCTGCCTCTCTGCAAAGCACTTGGGTAATCTCGCTGCTTCGCTGAGTCTGTGCACGTACATGGCGGTACACAGGGACAGCGCAACGTTCCTTCCTCTAATTATGACCATTTGATGTTTCTCTGCTGTAATAGAACTCTTGTGTCGGCTTTTTGGCGATTCGTTCTCTGCTTTTACGAATCAAAAGTGTGTCGTTTTTCTTTTGTTCGTTTCAGTTTTGTTCGGATGCGGCGTACAGTGGGGAGGTGTTGCCGTTGAGCTGTTCATCTTCAAGTTACTTTTATCATAGGATTATCAATGGAGTCATTTTAATGTCATTGTTGTTCTTATTAATGTTACTAACTTCATAAGTAGCACTAGTATTAGTATTTGTTCTTATGATTACTTTTATTTGTTTTTCTATTCACTCATCTCCATTTCTAATCGGGCAAGTGAAGACTGATTGTATAGGATTAAACAGTTCTCATATAGCTATTGCAGTTGTTCACCACCTTTTACCGCTGCACAGCACACTTCAAAAATAACATCACTCACTTTCTAATCCAGAGGCAAAACACACACACACACACACACACACACACACACACACACACACACACACACACACACACACACACACACACACACACACACACACACACACACACGAAACCCCTCTTCACCTTGCTCAATCATAGAAAAGTGCGATGTAAGAGGAAATCAAAAGTGTCCGTGGGGAAGCCTTGAAGCCAGCCAGGTACTCCGGTTGAAGGGACGATTCGTTTCATAATGTTCTGTGAAGCCTCGTGGGACAAATTGCAAAAGAGACACTTTTGTTTTGTTAATTCCCCGGTTTGGGTTTAGTCTTTCATTGTCTATGTTTATTGTTCTGTTTAGACCTTTAGTTCACAAGAATATTCTACAAGCGGGAGAGGGGCGGGAACGAAGTCTTAACAAAGAAGCAAATTATGTTGTTATTTATCAGAGAACGATGTTATATGCAATTTACACACATATTTCTGTCAATCTACTGTTTGTTTTAGTGATAAGAGTAGCTTATGAATAAGTGTCGATCTTCGTTTTACAATTACAGTTTTAGGATCTAAAAATTAGGGAGGCAATTGAAAAGGCAAGACCTGCAGTTAGGAAGGCAGCTACCCCTCCTTCGTCCCTTGCAGATCCCCAATACTTTAGTTTATTTTAGCCTTTCATTTCAGTCCCTTTGTTTTATTTAGAGTAACCTATTAAGGGTGTATTGTGGTTGATTGGTTGTTCAGAATATCCTTCCCTAGAATGTCTGCTTTGTTTGTGTGTGTGTCCATTCCGGGAGTGATTTATGTTTGTGTATCTGCGTGTGTATTCCGGAAGTGTATGCATGTTTTCCCATGTGCTGTGTCGCGTCATAATCTTCACACAAAAAAGTAGGCAAATAGTCCCGTGTATAAACCTAAAGCTGCCATTCAAATTTTAAAAACAAAAGTGGCATCAAGGATTAGTGGAAACTAAAAAACGCTTTTAAAACAATGCGAACAGCTGGTTCGATCAGCCCTGCGTATCTAGCAGTCCAGGCTTGAATGTTGATCCCTTCACTGATACCGCTGTTTGACCTCAACCAGCGGCGCAAAAGTAATGAATAAGTCAGGAATGAATGAAGGACAAGGTACTTTGGGTTTCTACATTATTGACCCTTTGGATGAAGTTCCTGTTTTGTTTTCTTTATCAGATAACCTCATGATTTGGGTGTTTACACACACACACATACATGCACACGGACACGCACACGCACACACACAAACACACGCACATACACACAGACACACATACACACGCACACGCACCCGCACACACACACACACACACACACACACACA
>NC_061822.1:23639360-23641860 GCF_019202785.1 Penaeus chinensis
AGAGAGAGAGAGAGAGAGAGAGAGAGAGAAAGAGAGAGAGAGAGTGGGGGGGGGGGGAGAGAGAGAGAGAGAGAGAGAGAGAGAGAGAGAGAGAGAGGAGAGAGAGAGAGAGAGAGAGAGAGAGAGAGAGAGAGAGAGAGAGAGAGAGAGAGAGAGAGAGAGAGGAGAGAGAGAGAGAGAGAGAGAGAGAGAGAGAGAGAGAGAGAGAGAGAGAGAGAGAGAGAGAGAGAGAGAGAGCTAGAGAGAGAGAGAGAGAGAGAGAGAGAGAAAGAGAGAGAGAGAGTGGGGGGGGGGGAGAGAGAGAGAGAGAGAGAGAGAGAGAGAGAGAGAGAGAGAGAGAGAGAGAGAGGAGAGAGAGAGAGAGAGAGAGAGAGAGAGAGAGAGAGAGAGAGAGAGAGAGAGAGAGAGAGAGAGAGAGAGAGAGAGAGAGAGAGAGAGAGAGAGAGGGGGAGAGAGAGAGAGAGAGAAATAGGTACAGAAACAGAATTCACATACACAAGAGCAAAACACAAGTACGAATAATATATATAGTATACAGACACGTGTGTGTGTGTGTGTGTGTGTGTGTGTGTGAGTGTGTGTATATATATGTATATATATATATATATATATATATATATATATATATATATATAGAAAGATATATACATACACATATATATGCATATATATATATATATGTATATATGTATACGTATATGTGTATATATATATATATATATTTACATATATATGCACACACACACACACACTCATCCACGTGCACCTACAACCAAACGACCAAACCCACACACACGGTCCTCCCAGCCTTCGCCTTTCACCTTTCAGTAACCTCTGAAATATTTGAGAAGTACACCTCCGACAAAGCTTTGTGGAAACGGGAGATATTTACGAGCTTTGGAGCAAGACGTACGAAAAATTCTGAGGCAGTTCAGAAAAAAAAAGAGATAAAAAGATATAAATGAATAAATCGCCTGGCAAAGCTCGATGCAAAAAGGCCGCCGGAGGAATTTTGAGGGAGAATGTTAATTGGGGAATTTTATATATTTTATTTTATCATATCTGATGATGGATATCTTCACTATGATAGGAGGTTGAAAAAAATAATACAATAATAATGATAATGACAATAAGGATAAATTGTAATAATAATGGTGATACTAAAAGTGATGATAATGATATTCATAACGATATCCATGACAATGACAATTATGATGATAATAACAATACTAAGACTAGTAATAATGATGATGATGATGATAATGATAATAACAATGATAATAATAATAGTAATAATAATAATAAATAACAGTAAAAATAATAATAATAACAATAACAAAAATAACAATTATAATAATAACAATAATATTAAAAATAATAATAATAATAGTAATAATAATAATAACAAGAATAAGAATAAGAATTATTATCATCATCAACATCATCATCATCATAATAATGTAATGATGAGAATAATTAACATCACAATAATGATATAATGATAATGATGATATTAATTATTATAATGATAATATTGATGATGATGATGATACCAACAATGACAATAATGAAAATAACAATAATGATAATGACAATTCCTACCATCATCTTTTTGTTAATTCCGTTACTAGTAGTACAGAAGTAGCAGCAGTGGCAAAAATAGTTGTAGTAGTTTCATTATTGATTTATTATCATTATTGTTATCATGATCTCCAAACCGTTAACATCGTGATCAATAACTACCTTTCCATTATAATTATTATTACCTTTGCCTCTGTCTTGACTAATTACATCCTTACCACACATTGTTATGCTTTTTAATATCATCATTCTTTTAAAATTGAAATCACCCTCTCTGTAGTTATCGTTAACTCTGTAGTTATCATAATCACTTTTATAAGTTATTATCATCGTTATTGTTTTTACCAGTATTATTACCAATATCAGTATAACTAGCGCTGGTTTATAATCATATTCAACGCCTTTTTCCTAGGTTATAATCTCCGTTTGGAGCCCGAGTCTTCACCAAGCTAACGGCGACCGAACGACAAACCGGAATTATGAGTAGTTATAATTCAAGATTAGGTTCCCGATAGCGCCCCACAACACCGACACACTCTCTCGGTAAGGTCGAGAAACATATACTAACGACGGTACTGTTTGACCTCTACGGCCAATGCCTTCGGACGTCCGATACAAAACGACAAGCACGAGAGCGATAGTCATTTTTTTCTATCTCTCTTTTTTTCTAAACCTCTTGGGTGTGGATGGGCGGCGCGGGACACGTGATTACACATATTTATGGATTGTAATATGTCTCTCGTGATTAGGATCCTCTTCGGAGTCACCTGCGCCGTTTACGAACTCGAGGTGGAGGTCAGGTGTGACGTCTCTCTCTCTCTCTCTCTCTCTCTCTCTCTCTCTCTCTCTCTCTCTCTCTCTCTCTCTCTCTCTCTCTCTCTCTCTTTATCTCTCCTCTCTCTCTTTATCTCTCTCTATT
>NC_061822.1:23681860-23686860 GCF_019202785.1 Penaeus chinensis
CCTGTTACAATTCTACGTAGAAAAGCTTCAGAGTTTACATCCCATTTTCTTAGAATTTCATTTGAAAGATTTATCCTTGTTTGCTGCTTAACTGGGCGCAGCGGCTTGAGAGATATTGAGTATATCTGCTACTGATTTAGTGGTTCTTCGCCTATTTTTTTAATGATGTCGCGAACAGCAGTAATATTTTTCTCAGAAATTGACGTTGATAGCTTGCCACTGCGGGACTCGTCTTTGTTTTTTTCCCTCTTAAAACATCTTATCCATCTGTAAATATTATATTTCTGAGGGGTACTGTTACCATAAACCTGTTCCAAAGTGTCAAAGATTTGCCAATTTTCCCAGCCGAGTTTTATCATAAATTTAGTATTTATCCTAGCCTCAAAATTAGTAAATTTCATATTACTTAAATATGGGACCCGACCTTCAAGTTAGAGACGGTGCTCTATTGTCTAAATATTTAAGGGTTCAGGTTGGTACAAGAATGTCTAAGTGTATGGGTATTATAAATCATTCAATACGGATTTTAAAGTTTCTCCCTCAAGCATACATATTACTATATACTTTATATAATAACAACACTAATATATATTTTTATTATTCTGATAAACCGCAAGACACCGGATGTGATATTTTCATACTAGCGCTGGGGGTTAAAGTGAATATACATCTGTTAAAAGAAGAACATTCGTCACATCTTCATCTGATTTATACTTTGTTGTGAAAGCTATATTTCTGCTCTAACAAAAGTTGAGGATTTATTGGTTAGTTGATTATAGGTGTAATATATATATATATATATATATATATATATAAACATGTGATGATATATATATATATATATATATTTTTATTTATTAATATAAACATTATGTTGGTATATTTATAATACTTGTCTTGTTTTTTTTTAAAACAGATTGGTATGCGCGTTTGTGTGTGGCTGGAAAGTTAGTATACGACTTTGGAAATTTCGGTGAGTTTTATAAAAAGTTGAAATATATCCTAACCTAAGGGGTTCCTTAGTAAATGGGGTATGTAGATATAAACGTCAAATTGTAAGAAGTGAATGACTTGGAAAAATATGGATTCTTCTAATAACTCTTCAACAACAAAAGACCAAATACCTCTCATGAACAGAAATACAGGCAGACGTAAACATATCGTAAAGCAGACATGTTATCAAAAGAATGATAGCCCTCATGTCTTTACACCGTTTACTCAAAAGGATGATAGCCCTCATGTCTTTACACCGTCTGTAAATGTAGCAACACAATCAAGCACCGTTCCTAGTCAAGAGGATATTGCGGTTCCCGATGTCAACGACTCGATGTACATGCAACAAGTATCTAATTCTCATGAATCTACACTGTTTGCAAACGTGGCAACAGTATCAAACCCTGTTCATAATCAAATGGATAATGCAGAACCCGCTGTCGATGATTCGGTGTCCTTGTAAAAGGTACCTAGGTCTCATGCCTCTGTATCGACTACAAACGTGGCAACAGTATCAAACCCTGTTCATAATAAAATGGATAATGCAGAACCCACTGTCAGCGACTCGATGTACTTGTAAAAGGTACCTAGGTCTCATGCCTCTGTATCGACTATAAACGTGGCAACAGTATCAAACCCTGTTCATAATCAAATGGATAATGCAGAACCCACTGTCAGCGACTCGATGTACTTGTAAAAGGTACCTAGGTCTCATGCCTCTGTATCGACTACAAACGTGGCAACAGTATCAAACCCTGTTCATAATCAAATGGATAATTCAGAACCCACTGTCAGCGACTCGATGTACTTATAAAAGGTACCTAGGTCTCATGCCTCTGTATCGACTACAAACGGGACAACAATATCACCCTCACCAGAGGAGTAATGGGGGTTCCTTAGCCAACGGTTCGCTAAGCTTGCACCTAGCACCTGGCCGTGCGTCAATTATTTCATAAATCAAAACTCAGCTTCCACAGATCCTCAAAAAGCGCAAACGATTGGAAGAACAAGATCCTCAAAATGAAACAACAACAACACCAACCCAAGAGTCAGTTAAAGAGGAAAACTCTAAAGATCCAGATTTTGCGATCAATAGAACATCAAACGGTTGATTGATTATTGATAAGGATCTCTCAATAGCAAATATTCAGTTAAAAGACAAACCGAATCAGAAGAGATAATTGAGCTAGAAAAAATGAATGAAGATCTGAAGAATAAATTGGATTTTGCTCAATGGGATCAAAAAAAGATGAAAGCAGATTGTGATGCACTGATGGAAAAGTACCATAATTATTCGGTGAAACTAGAAGAGGAAAGGGCATATTGGCAGAGAACAGTGGATTCGTGTCGAAGTATATTGGCATCACTAAATGATCAACTATGTGCTATATAAGAAATATTCAAATACCAAATTAGGAAATAATATTCTTACCCCATATATGAGTATGTATGTATATATATATATATATATATATATATATATATATATATATTATTGTTTGTTACAATAATGTTTAAATATTATCAAATTATTATATAGAAGTAAAAAAATAAAAACACTTTTCATTAAACCTATTATATATATTCAGAATGATGTTGTATAACATTATATATATATATATATATATATATATATATCAAATGATATACAGTTGAGCAAGTCAAGTAGAATAAGAATAAGGTTTCTAGGTTAGGTTAGGTTAGAATAGATTGATTTATGTTCACTTTTTTAATTTGACCTTCTGATCGTTTTTTTATATCTATTTTTTATTTATTATGCGATTTTCCTCATTTTTGTCTTGTTTTCTTTGTCTTAAGTGGGTCTATAAACGTACCAGAGTACTTTGTTAATTACTTATTGTTTTTATAAACAACTTGAAACCGGAAAAATATAAAACTTTTTTGACTGGAATTAGATGGGTTATAAATGCACAATTTATAAATGTGTGTAGATAGAAATGTTGACAATATCATAGGCTCTCCAATGTTATTTTTAAAATAAGCATATACATTAATATAGCGGGGCCTATTTTCTCTTTTTTTAAGATATCAAGCTAAAAATTTGATACCTTCATATTGACATTAACATCTATTTTCAGTAAACATTTTATATCCCTACGACTGTTTTTGCTTACCCAACCTGAAATCACACTGCCCCAGGTTCATAGAATTTAAATATGATTTAGATTACAAGTGAATATTTATTTCATTCAACGTTATATAAATTAGAGAAGCCATTTAACAATATTGGTTTTTTTTTATTTAGAAAAGCCATTTACCAAAATTGGTATTTTTTTATTTATTAGTGATAAGTCTATACATATGATTTAGTTTCTTGAATGAACAATAGGTTGATATATATAGTAATATTTTTATTAAAGTAAAATTGGCTTAACAACTTTTACAATTACCCCTCTACATATAGGACTCTTCGACTGGGTTAATAAGCAATTAGTACAGCAAACCATATGATCGCAGGGGAGAATCACCACATCCACTTCATCAGTCATGCATACTTTACATAGTCGCCTCTCATATGTATGATCATGTTTATCTGAAAAAAAAAATAAAGAGAAAAAAAAAACAATATTAGTATTGATCACCAAAGCACAATTATATACAAATATTTAGGTGATTGACTTTGGTATAACCGGAGTCGTCAGTAAAATAAAAGATTAATATTGATATGTAAAGAATATTATAATTATATATATTCAACTAATGAATTAACAATTTATCAATGTATTACCTTCTTGTTCCATCTGTGACAAGTTTTTCATCTCGATATTTTCATCTCGTTGAGGATATTCGGGTTGTATTTCAGGTCTTCTTACAATATTATAATTTTGATGAGTAAGAATCCCATCAATATTTAATATATACATTTGACTTTGAAGTAGTCAATTATTTCCATTCATATAGGACGCAATAGGTATAACTGTAATTCCATTATTTACTAGTTCATCTAAGACATTTGCCCCTAAATCATTTAACGTGTCTATATTTGTAATAGAGGTTGATATATTTGCAGTCGTTTTCTTATTCTGTTTTATCAAATATTCCCATATTAAAGTTAAGGATGCGCTTTGTTGTTAATTTAGAAACGGAATTATTCGAGAAGCAATCTCATAAGTGTTCAGCTCGCTTAGTGTCTTACGATACTCACTCTCCAAATGATAGTTGTACCTATGATCGGGATAGGGAAGCTTAAAGAAAATTTCGTGACCATATTTAGGAATATTGGGATCTATATCAGAGATAAATGTTGACTGTTTAAACAAATAAACAGGATCTTCAGTATTGCCGATAGGATAAGAAGAGTCATACTTCTTTTTTATGATCATTTGCGTAAATCTCATGACATCGTACACTGTTCGATAATTTATAAGACATTCTGGTCTCAAATTATTGTTATCATCATTATCAACATTTCCTATATTCTTGTACGATTCGATTTTTGTCCGTACGGCTGAACACATTCGGCTTCACTGGAAAACGGTATGTCGGTTTGAAGAATTTGATCACACAGCGCATCTCTGACGGCAATGACAGGAAACCCTTGTATTAATAGGTTTCTAGTGTTCTCCAAACCCAAAAGATTATTCCAATCCTGTTTCGTTATTTCCAATCGATCATGTTGATCTTGACTGATGTTAAAGGTAATTTTTAATGGTACGTAAGACTCTTCTACTCTGACCTTATTGATAAATGTTTTTTCCTTTTTCAAATGGACATAACTACAATCAGGATACCATTTAGCGTGTAGCTCCCAAGGATCGTCGCCCCATTCCCAGTTGCGAAGACCAACGCCACAATGGAAGCATTGAACATGTTCACTAATTCCAGTATGATAGAATCCAACTTCTACTAGTATTTTTGGGCTCTGGTAATTGCGAAGAGGCCAATTTGAAAAACTCTGCAATCGTTTATTTGTTGTCATATAGTCATCGTACAATGGACCAGTATATCTATCTATAAGAATCCATGACTTGATTTCTCATCATGTG
>NC_061822.1:23689360-23736860 GCF_019202785.1 Penaeus chinensis
TGATATAAATCTTTATTATCAATATTAATCATTAAAGTATAGGTATATTATATAATAAACATAACCATTAACAATATCATTACTTACACTTATTTGCTGTTGCTGTTATACAAGTGTTGGATTCCTGATTTTGATTCACTTCACAAGCTTCATCGCCTTTTTGAGTAGTCTTACTAGCTTCTTCATCATAAATCTTGTCACTAGCACGAACATTTGCTTTTTTGTTTAAAATTGTATTTAAAATCTTACCTATAGAAACAGGAACATTGCCAACGGTTTCACCCTGTGCAAATTTACATCTAGGGGTTAATTGGACATGTCTAGTCATTATAGAATAAAGCGATTCAAACTGTTTAGTAGGCAAAATGGTCACACGTGCTCCACAATAAAAACAAACACAATTGTCTTTTCTTGTATAACAAAAGCCAGCGGCGGCTAAATCCTTGGGTTCCGTCAATGTATCTGGCCAATCTATTAAAGATTCTTATCTTTTCGCTTCATATCTTAGATCATTGTCAAATTGTTCAATTAATTTTGATCTTGGAAGTGGAGGTAAATTTCGAGCGAAATATACATCCTGGGTTTTTCGCTTTATGAAATTCCACTTTGTTGATCTCGCTAATATCAATTTCCAAATCACATTTGAAGCAGACCACCGATTGATCTACTTTGTAAAAGCCAGCTCTGGCAATGACTATTGGGTGATGAGTGTATTGACGATGATACTTAAATGTATTAATTCTATATACTTTCATCTTTATATCCTCTGCATCGAGTTGACTGTTATCATCACTGGGGTTGTTCCTTAGATGAGACATTTTGTTCAGTCTTCTTATATCAACTTGGTCTTATTATTTGAATTTATCGTCTGACGTTACTGTAAGTCGTAACTAAATTACTAATCGATACAGTCTATTCGATCTAGCACACTGGTCTGTGGTATAGACGCTTTGTCGACGAGGCCGCTCGTATCAGTGAGAATTGTTGACTCATGCGAGAGGGTGCCAACATATATGTATATATGTGTGTTAATGATGACGGGAAAGTATTTCCCGTCAAAATAAATGATTTGCCGAGATCTTTTATTTGCATTGCGATCATATTTTGATGGCTGGTACTTTTTTTTTTTTATTATTATTATTTTTTTAATACTAACAGGTTATAGATGAATATAGATACCTAATCTGTTTTTAATTCTATTATACTATACATATTTATTAACTATATACTGGTAGGATTTAAGACAAATGAACATACATACATATATGTATATATAAGAATAATATAACTAATATATTGCTATATTCTCTTTTTATTGATGTACATAGTATTATATTGTCCTTTGATTTTTTTTGGCACACCAGTCTTGTTACACGGGTAAGCTTCTTGAAATATTCGTTGGAAAACAATCGGTATAATGGTCTCGTTATACAATTAAGCTTGTTAAAATGTCCATGGCAGGTAGTGAATATCTATAAATAACGATTGTTTGTCAGTAAAATAGCCTCGTTATACAATTAGGCACAGTAAAATAATCTCGTTATACAATTTGGCATATTGGGGTGTCCGTTAAATTACCGGTAGGTAACATGTAACGATTGTTTGTCGGTAAAATAGTCTCGTTTTCAGTTAGACTTGTTAAAATGTCCGTTATTTTTTGCCAATATGGGGGTAAGTTTTCGCGCAGGTGAGTTATTGTCAGGGGCTGGTTATTCAGAGATCGAATATTGTATCTGCTGATTTCAAAAGTGTACGACTTCTGATAAGCTAGAGCTAATGGATTCTATTTCGTTAAATAGAAAACCAAGGAAGGATCCTGCAAAGGTTAGATTATGTTAAGTTATATTGTGTTAAGTCGCGTTCTAACAAAGATTGATTATTTTAGAATATTACTTGAGATTGACTATTTTAGAATATTACTTGATATTTTCTATTTTTGTGTATATTTATGAGATTAAATATATTCAGACATTAACCAGAGTAGGATGATATAAATTGTACACAGATATAAAATAAAGGAAATTAATGTATAAATGTATTATCAAAAGAGCAAACGCCAAATCAAATATTAAGAGTAGTTAATATATCGAGTTTAAATCACTATTATAATAGAACAATACTATAATAGTATTTGTCTTACCAAAAGAATAATTGCGTAATGAAAAATAGACGGTTTATGCAATTTGAGATAGACATGTCCAATAGGTCCATTGGGGGGTATTGAAATGAAGAAATAATTTATATTTCATAATTTATAGGTTTTCTTTTTCAAAATGAATTATTAGGTAATTCTCGTAATATTACATTTATTTGATAAACTTTAGTAGACAGGCATAGTCAATTACTTGTATTGAATTGTAACGATTATTATTACCGTATAACAACAATTGTTTAAAAGTAGGTTAAATTTTGACAAAGCCTTATTAATTATTTTATTTCATACTTGCATATTCATTTTGTTAATGATATTTCAATTGGTGGCTTATACTTTTTATTTTTGTTTCTTGAAAGAATCACAAATAGTATTATTTCTTAGAATTAAGAAAACAAAATATATGTTCAAAAGTAGGTTTAAAAGTAGGTCGACATTTAACGAAGCCATATTTTTTTGTACTCGTATATTAATTTTATTAATGATATTCCGATGGGTGATTTATACTTCTTCTTTTCTTGAAAGAATTACAAGTAGTATTTTTTTTTTTTTCTTGTTATATATATAAAGGTCGACATTTGACGAAGCCATATTAATTATTTAATTCTGTACTCGTATATTCATTTTCTGAAAGATATTTCAATTGGTTGTTTATAATTTGACGAAGCCTTATTAATTATTTCATTCTGTATTCGTATATTCATTTGATAATATCCTCATTACGGTTTAGAAACATGCTTTGCCCATTGCTAATGATAATTAAATTGTTAGTTTCTTGAAAGAGTTACAAGTAGTGTTTTTTTTTTATAAAAATAATTTCTTATTCATAGTGTTAGTGTTATTGTATTAAGATATAGTATTGGTATAATCATATTACTATAGTATTGGTATAATCATATTATTATATAGTGTTGGTATTATCATATTTTAATTTATTTACAGGTTACCCCTATTGCTACTACCTCTACTGCTCCAACCGATTTCACTTATATTTTTATTTCTGCTCCAACCGGTTCTACTGCTAGTTTTACTGATCCTACTGCTGATACAAATGAAGACAATGAACAAGAGGTTAGTTTTTAATAGTGTTCATTTTTATTAATAATCTAAACATTATATTTTTGAAGCTATATATTAATCTTATTATTATTTCTATTGATAATGTTTTAACTGTTATAATATTTCATGATATCGTATATATTTCGAAGAAACCGTACGGAAGAGTAACACCGAGTGACAAAGAAAAGCAGGTGAAAAAGATCTTAGATGGACCAAAAATAGACCCCAACAAGTTAACTTGCGTAATTTGTAACAAGGTAAAGATATTTATATATGAGACAGACATGTGTATGTATGTATATATTAAATAGTAATATATTTTCTTATATTGTGTATCTTTAATAATTTTTTATAAATGGGCTCATCTTTTCTTTGTGTTTGGCAGCAATATGTAAAATTGAAGAGGCACCTGAGAAACGTGCACAAAATGACAGGAAGGGACCTCGAGGTAAAATACAACGAGGCGAGATCGTCGCAACCTGCCTCTGTCGCCGCCGGCCTCCGTTTGAGCAGTTGTAACATCTGCGGCAAGGGCGTGCGGCACATGAAATGCCACCCGCAGAACATGCACGGACTAGAGCCGGGCAGCGACGAGTACCGAGCGGCGCTGGGCACGAACGCCGAGCGTCTCCGCGCCCCGTCCGCGGCCCGGAGGCAAGCGAACCGGGCGAGGAGAGAGGGCCTGGCCAAGATTCCGCTGTCGGTGCAGGCGTGGATCGGTCACGAGTCGCGGGGAGGACTGACCGTGGACGGGTGAGGCATGTTGCGCAACATGCGACTGGTGATCGAGATCCTGGAGCGGCATTCGCTGACCGTCATAGACCTGATCGAGGACCGGACGGTCAAGCGATCTTACGAGCTATTGTACGCCGCGCTGGAGCGGAAGCGGCGCTACAAGCATATGAGCATTAACGTGATCCTGGGACATCTCAAGCGTTTCCTCGAGTGTGCGTGTGCCGAGGCCAACCATCCCCTGTGCGAGCTGACCAAGCGCGAGCACGCCTTCTACTCCAAACTGTGCCGCAAGAGGGGCGACCTGGAGAACATGAACAGAAAGGCGGCCGAGTACGTGCCCACGATCGGCGAGATGGGGCCCCTGATCCGCTGTTCGAGGCATTGGGAAGTCGTGGACGGCCTGATCGAGCGACCGCGAGAGACCCTGGCCGAATGCTGTATCGACCTGATCCACGCCGCGCTCGCGTGGCCCCTGATCATCAGGGCGGGAGCGAGAATGGGGGTCGTGCGAAACCTGCTCGTCAGCGAGGTGCTGGAGGCGATCGACACGTCCGACGGCGTCATCGTCAAAGTAAAAAAGCATAAGACATCGTCGCTATACGGTCCCTACCAGATCGGACTAACCGCGAGAGAGCACGGCATGCAGGTCAGCCTTATTCGTCACAGGGGATGGGAGTCGGACTACGTTTTCTCGACGAGCCGAGGCACTCCCTTCTCCCTGGCCAACATTTAGCGTTTCATGCGGAAGCTCTTCCAGCGGTACGGCCTGCCACACCTGCGAATAGCGAGCGTGAGAAAGTTTCTGACCACGCACGTCCACAGCGCGGGCGACGATCGGATTCAGGAGGCGACCGCGTCGTTGCTGAAGCATAGCGTGAAGACCGCCAAGCGCGACTACAAAGCCATGCAGCGCGATCGCGACGCTCTTGACACGGCCAATCACCTCCCGCGAATGTTGCAGGACCAGATGGAAGAGCGGGACGAAGACGACAACAATGTCGAGACAGCCGAAGAGGAACCTGTCAACAATGAGAATACCGTTGATGACGATATCATTATACCTACCGCTACCACTACGGCTGATAGAGATGAAATTATTAATGATGATATTGCCGATAATTTAAATGATAATAGGGTTATATCCGGTACTAGTATTATCCATGAGGATAATGATGATACTATGGATGAGGATATTCCTATGACATACAAAAGACGTGATGGCTAGATTTAAACCTCAACATCTTTTACTCATTAAAAAAGTATTTCAAGGTAATATAAACAAGAAAGGAGTACCAAGTCTAAATGTAATAGAAAAAAGGAGACAGGAACTAGAGGATATTAATAATCATGAGGGTTATAATTTCGAAACATTGACTAAAAAAAATTATGAGTATATAAGGTCATAAATACGACTACGCCAGTAGTATTATGTTTGTTTAAAAGTTTCTTTTAATTAAAAAAATATGTTTTATACTTGTTTTTTTTTTTTATTCACATACACAATATATATGTATGTATATATATATATATATGTATATATATATATATATATACAGTATATATATATATATATTAACTTGATTGCTTGACACACAAGTTGATAATGGCTTCTCTTCTCAAAAAAATACAACTTGATTGTTTAAATATACATCCTCAGTGGTATAGGATGATCAGTAAAAAAAAACCCACTGAGCTCGTATATGGAGCTTTGGAAATAAAGAGGGGAAGGTCCTCACACAATCTCTATCGACATTTTTGGTCGCCCACGCACATCTTTTTTATTTATATCTTTATCTTATACATGGTTACCGATATGTATATTGTTATGGGATGGTGTAGATGGATCATATTAGTTCACTCCCCCCTCCATCTTTTCCAACTACCTACAATTACACCCAACTGCTCTCCATCTTTAACATTGAATTCCTTCGTTATCCAGTCTAACATCTTTGATCTTTGTCTACCTCTTGCTCTTTTTCCTGCCATTTCAGCTTCCATGATATTTTATTCTATCCCTCCCTCTCTCTTCATGTCCAATGAAATCCCATTGCATTAACCTGATCTTATCTAGTAGCTGTCTTTTTATTTTCATCGAGTCCAAAGTGTCTTCATTCCGACATCTTTGTTTTATTTCTAATTTTTTTTTTTTTTTACAAAACCATATTTCTACTGCTTCAAGCCTTTTTTCCATATTTTTAGTTATTGTCCACGACTCGCATCCATACAACAATATTGGCCATATATAATGGTTTAATAAAAACTGTTTATTTTCCAATTTTAGATTATTTGCACAATATATATTTATCATGTCCATAAATGCTTTTCGTGTAGGTCCTCTACCTTCACTCTTCTTATATGACACTTCACTTCAACACCGTTCCTCTGGTAAATTCCTAGTCGTCATTTTTGACTCCAAACTATCCTGGCGAGACCATATTCTTTACATCAAAGAAAAAGCACGCCGCCGTCTCCGAATTTTACAAACCCTATCCCATTTATCCTGGGGGTCAGATCGAAAAACTCTCCTTCATCTTCATGTCACCTTAATCCTCTCCACTCTAGATTATGGATGCCATATCTATTCCTCTGCCTCAACTTCTCTCCTTGCTCATCTTGATACAATCCAACACTGTGGTCTTCGCTTAGCCCTAGGTGCCTTCCGCTCCTCTCCAGTTGAGAGCCTGTACACTGAATCAGGCATACGATCTCTCTCTCTCAATCAAATTTTGCTGGGTACCCAGCCATGTTGGAATCCCCAGCAATGAACAGGCAAATACTCTAGCACGCTACGCTGCTATGTCCACATTTCTCACATATCCCAGCTACGGATTATTACCCACACTTTAAGACCTTCTTGTATAATCGATGGCAATCTTTTTGGTCAAGTCTCCACACTAATAAATTACATTCTGTAAAACTGTCAATCTCCTGGTCAGCTCCATTCCATCGGAACAGACGTTGGGAGATGGCCCTCGCCCGCTTGCGCATTGGCCACACCCGTCTAACACACTCCGATACAATCCGATCCAACCCTATGTCCCTTATGTAATGTTCCTCTTTCAGTCCCACATATTCTATTGTCATGCCCACGTTTTGAAGCAGCCCGTACCTCTACTTTCTCCCACCTGTCCTCCCTACATAGACATCCCAACTTATCAGACATCCTTACAGAATCTCACACTTTCTGCTTTGACAACCTGTTTTCCTTCCTCAAACGCATTTATATCCTTCACTTGATCTAATCCTTTACATTACCTCATCCGACCTTAACCCATTCACTCACCAATCCCTTAACCCAGCTTTAACAACTACTCACTAACCCAAACACCCTCACTACCATTAACTATAGTGCTACATGACCTTGGATGTATAGCACATTTATTTTGCCTTTAATCATAACCATTAACCATAAATGCTTTTTTGGCTAAATTAATCCTGTATTTGATATCCGTATCTGATCTACCATCCGATGTTATCCAACTGCCTAAATACTTGAAACTATCTACTTGTTTAATTAGTACCCCGTTCACCGTCACGCAACATTCCGGAATATGTACTTTCTTGCTGGTCACCATTACATAGCTTTTCTGGCATTTTACCTTTGATTCAACTCGCTCGCTTTCCCTCGTTATAATATCCAATATTCTCTTAAGTTTTTCTTCACTGTCTGCAATCACAACAATGTTATCTGCATATCTAAAGTTATTATAGTTCGTCCCCTCTAAATCGACCCCCTCGCATGCCCTTATTTTATCGAGAGCTTCTTCACTATACAAGTTGAATAAATCTGGTGATAATACACAGTCTTTCTTTATCTCTACCCAGTCATCCATTTTTCTTTGAAACTTGATGGCAACTTTTTTATCATGGTACAGGCTACTTATTAATTTAAGATCTCTTCTATCGATCTCTAGTTTCTCTTGCAATTCTTTCAGTTAATCATATTTTATATATGTGAACGGCTTCTCATAGTTAATATAACATATATACAAGTCTTTTTGTTTTTCAATGGATTTTTCTATTAGCATTCTCAACCAGAAAATCGCATTTCTTGTGTCTTTTTCAAATCTATATCCAAACTGTTCATCTGTTTTCCTTTTTCTAATGATTGTTCCTCAAAAAGGACTTTCGAATCATACACATGATTTACAATTTCAACAAGCTCACAATCTTTCAAAGCTTGAATTATTTCAAGAGAAATATTATCATATACTATTTCATTCTCCATCTCTATTTTTGTTATTGCATGTTTAATCTCTTTACTCGTTATCGGCCCCTCGATCATCTGTTTCCTCCATGTTGGTCTTTTTATTGTACTCCCCTCTGAATAGAGACTTGTATTATATTCTGTCCACCTTTTCTTAACTTGGTTTAGCTCTATCAACATACTGCCATGGTCATCTTTTATCTTCTCACACTGTTGTTCCAGACACTTTTCTCTTCTTGTTCTATACATCTTTCGAACGCTATCATGTATACCAATTGAATACATCTCAGTATTTAAGAATTCTATATCTTTACCTCTTGGCAATCATACAGTTATCCAATAACCGATATGCACTGATCGACAGATATGAAAGGTTCACCTTGCTGTAGGATTTGTCTTCGATTTGCTTGTCGTGCAATCTAGTCAGGAATGCCGCATTGGTTCGTTACTCGAAGAATATGTGGATGGATTAATATATCATATATCTTACCCCGTACTTAGAGAACGGGAAAAATATATACATTTATATATATTAGATACATATCCACTATAATTATATACAAATATAACAATATTTATATTAATCATACAAATAATTAGTTTCTATACTTACAGTATCAATGAATTCATTCCCAACTATAGTTTGGATGTGAACGCAATCAGGTGACAAACGACCATGAGCAATTATAGGGTTGGTATGAGTACTCCATTGATTTTTTTGAACTTGACACGAGAAGCATATAAAAAAAGAAATTATCTCAACAATGAATATATTTAATTTATATATAACCTGACTATAAATTATTAGTATTATTATTATTATATACACATATATGTGTCTATTTTTCTCACCTTTATAATAAAAACCACTCTCGGCCATATAAAATACGTTACAATCTTTCTTTGGGAAATTATGAAAAGACGAAAAGCGTTTATCGTATCTCGTATACGATGTTATAGCCTTATCATTGGATTGTGTAAAATTAAAAGTTGACAGCATTTCCAATATTAGTTCTCCTTGTTCTTGTGTAATATTCGAACACAGTTTTCCTTTTAATAAAAGGACACGAATTATAATGAATATGCTTTATAGTTATAAATCCTATTATTAAACATATTAGCGTATCGGTAGTTATGTGATTGTTACAAAAAAGCAAAACATATTATCAGGATAAAACTGATAAACACCAGTATATGCCAGAGCTTTCGCCAACGACTTACATGGCCAATTATTAAATGTTAATAATCGTACACTTTCAAATCTCAAGCCCAGTGGTAATACAGATTTTTAATAAAAGTATGTTTTAACTTCTTATTTATTGCATAATAGTAATGTTTATATAGTTTTAGTTTAGTTTAGTCCTTTATTTACCAACCTAACTAACTGCACAGGGTGGCACTCTGAGATATAATGTACAAGTGTTCGCTTATATTCTTCATTACACAGTTTACACTTAGTTTCTTCGACATTACAAACTGTACTGATCTGCCAATACAATCTATATCCAAGCCTGATCCTTGCAGTCACAACATCACACTGTCTTGTTCTTGTTTTATATAAACCATTGTAGAGGCCATGAGTATTCCTGCCAACTCGGTTTGCATAGTGCTAGCACAGTCATGAACCCTCCTACAATCCTGGTGCTGCAAAATATTGTTTTTATATACAACCAAAGCGCATCCTGCTCTGCTCCCAGACTGCAATGATCCGTCAGTGTAGCATTCATATGCATTGGAAAGAGTGTCTAGATGCTCATATTTATACTTGCAAGTGCATACTGTTTAAGTATAGCAGGGGGGACACTGTCTTTTTTGGGGGCAGTCGTATAATATACACTTAGGTCCGAAATTTTCCACGTTGGAACAGAACGTCCATTATCCACTCATCTGCCACGCAGGCATATAGCTTGGGCGTGGGAAAGCATTAATACATTTTATATTCGGTTATGTGATACTACATTCCAAATTTAGGATACAACATAAGTATATCTTCTAGGGCATCAAATGATATGAAGTAGTTACATAGTTCTCCGTACCTCATGCTAGGTGGCCTGGAAGGCTGTATCACATGGCACTCTGAGATATAATGTACAAGTGTTCGCTTATATTCTTCATTACATAGTTTAAACTTAGTTTCTTCGACATTACAAACTGTACTGACCTGCCAATACAATCTATATCCAAGCCTGATTCTTGAAGTCACAACATCACACTGTCTTGCTCTTGTTTTATATAAACCATAGATGAATGAATCTTGCCTAAACCGGTCATAGTGCTTTATGCTACAGCTATCAGGGCGCTGAGAATTAATCAACTCAGTCAAGTCCTCCCTGAAGGAGGCTTTAATGATGTAGAAAATCCTAGAAAGAGGTATCCCAAGATCTATGTCCACACTTTGTTTGTCACATGCTGACTTTGCTAGGCGATCAGCATGATCATGCCTAGGGATTCCAACATGCGATGGAATCCACACAAAACGTATATTATGTCCTCGTTCTTTTGCACGATACACGTTTATCCTGATGTCATTTGCAATATTTCCCGCACCTTTGTCTAGAGTGTTCAGAGCCTGGAGAGCACTCTGTAAATCGCAGAGTGCCTTGATTCAATAGAAATTCGGTGGCCATGAGTATTCCTGCCAACTCGGTTTGCATAGTGCAAGCCATGAACCCTCCTACAATCCTGGTGCTGCAAATATTGTTTTTATATACAACAAAAGCGCATCCTGCTCTGCTCCCAGACTGCAAGGATCCGTCAGTGTAGCATTCATATACATTGGAAAGAGTGTCTAGATGCTCATTTATACTTGCAAGTGCATACTGTTTAAGTTTAGCAGGGGGGGGCACAGTTTTTTTGGGGGGGCAGTCGTTTAATATACACTTGGGTCCGACATTTTCCACGGTGGTACAGAACGTCCGTGTAGGGTCTTAGTTATGGGATTGATTGATTATTTAAAATTATCTGCCGCGTCAACAGCTAAGGTCATTAGCGGCGAACACCTTGTTAGACTGAAAAATATTAAAATGTTTAAAACGATAAAACTCTATCAATAAATGTCATAAATAACAATAAATATGATATTAAAATCGAAGCATAAATATCATGCTCTAAATGTCTAAAAAATAAAAAAAATAAAAAAAATTAAAAATAAATAAATTGCATAAACATTATACATAACTAAATTTTATTGAAAATATTAGTTTCCCTAAGAAAACTAATAAGACCTTCTATGTCACAGTCCTCCCCCAATAGTGTTTTTAGTGTATATGGGGTAGACAAGTACCTTCCTCTTTGGTCTGAGAATGTTGCACATCTTTCCATTACATGTGCGACCGTTAATGGCCATTGGCATTCCTCACAGCGTGCTTCACTTTTAGCCATCATCGGCCCATGAGTCAGTCTTGTGTGCCCGATTCTCAGCCTTGTTATTACAACTTCTACTTGTCGGTTAGGGTGGATGCTGGTCACCCAACTGCCAAGGTCATCTCTAATCTCTCTCAGTTTATTTCTAGAGGTATGCCTCCATTGTTCCCTCCATTTATCACGAAGACAACTCCTGATGCTGGGTTTCAAGTCAGTGTGTGGGAGAGGAAAACGAGCATCACAGGGCTGAGTTGCAGCTGCCTTGGCCTTCTGATCAGCTCGTTCATTCTCACTGATACCAACATGTGCTGGCACCCAACACAGAGTTATCTTTTTACGTGCTGACATCAGTGCAAGCCAATCTTGAACCTCTCTCACCACTGGATGTGACGAGTTTAAACTCTTGATTGCTTGCAGGGCACTACGAGAGTCACAATATATTACAACGGAATGGTTTGTAAGATCTCTAGTCATCTTGACTGCTGCAAGGATGGCATGTAACTCTGCAGTGAAAATCGAGGCTGATCGAGAAAGACTGCCAGATGCAGTCTTCCTTCTGCTCACTGCTGCAAAGCCCACACCATTTTCAGATTTCGAACCATCTGTATATATTGCATATGATCCTTGGTATTTAGAAGTGTGTTGAAGAAATATCTCTCTGACTTCTGCTTCGGATCTCTCCCCTCTCCCGATTCCGACCAAATCGAGCTCGACTTGATTAGTCCAATGGGGGACTTGGGAAGTTCCAACAGCCAGAACCTTTGTGAGATTTAAATTAAGATTTTCCACCAGATTCCTCATTCTCCTACCATAGGATCGGCTATCCTCAAGGGGGTTGAAAACCAATCTGGATGTAGGAGATCCCGGAATCCTTTGTAGTCTCGTGTAGTAAATCAGGTTCATGTAGTCCCTGTGTAATGAAAGAGGTGGTTCTCCACTCTCAGCATACAGGGACTCCACAGGTGAAGACCTGAAAGCCCCTATACAGATTCTCAGAGCTTCATTATGAACCGAGTCCAACATCCGGAGAACAGTGGGAGTTGCAGATGAATAAGCCTCACATCCATAGTCAAGTTTACTACGAATAAGCGCTCGGTAAAGCCGCAGAAGCGTTGTGCGGTCTGCACCCCAAGATAGGTGTGAAAGAACCCGCAAAATACTAAGCGCTTTTGTAGCTTTCACCTTCAACTGTTTAATGTGAGGCACCCATGTAAGCCTTGAGTCAAAAATTAGACCCAAGTACTTTACCTCTTGGACAAAATGCAGGGGGTTTGCTCCTAAATAGAGGGAAGGATGGAACTTTTCCCGTTTGTGGAAATGCATAGCCATGGTCTTGCTTGGAGAAAACTTGAACCCATGGTATATTGCCCATTGCACAACCTGATTTATTGCAGTCTGCATGTGCCCTTGCACATCCTGTAAGCTTCCTCCTGAGCAGTAAAGTGTAAAGTCATCCACATACAGACTACATGAGACAGCACTTGGAACGACCTTTACGATGTCATTTATAGCAATGGCAAACAGGGTCACACTTAAAACACTCCCTTGTGGGACCCCTTCTAGCTGGTCTTCCAGGTTAGAGAAGCTGTTTCCCACCCTCACTCTAAACTTCCTGTCAGCAAGGAAGCTTTGTATGAAGGTAGGCAATGCTCCTCTTAAACCAATGTCATACAGCTTCATGAGTATGCCATGCTTCCAAGTAGTATCATAAGCCTTTTCAAGGTCAAAGAAGACTGCTAACATATGACGTCGCTGTGTGAAGGAATTCTGTATAGCAGTTTCCATCCTTACAAGTGCATCTGTGGTCGATCTCAGTTTTCTAAACCCATATTGATATGGGGTCAGTACGTTTTCCTTTTCTAGCAGCCATGTCAACCTGAAGTTTACCATTTTCTCCATCAACTTGCAGATGCAGCTGGTGAGAGAAATTGGTCTATAATTCCCTGGTATAGAAGCATCCTTGCCAGGTTTAGGGACAGGAATGATTATAGCTTCTTTCCATGTGGATGGCACTGTGCCCTCCCTATAGATCCTATTGAATAGATCCAACAGGAACATTTGGGAACTCTCCGGTAAATGAGATATCATTTGGTATGGAATATCGACATACAGCAGAGCTGCAAAGCAGAGTCCATCTCCTTGCGCAAAATGGAAAGTTGTATGGAAGTTCTGCTGCAGTGCTACTGAAGAACGACACTGTGTGTCGTTCCTGTTCAGCCCGAAGAGTGGAGAATCGGGCAGTGTAAGATGCTCCAGAGGAGATCTCTGCCATGGATTTTGCCAGCTCATTTGCAACATCTGTTTTGTTTGTTAGGATTATACCATCTATTTTCAGAGCAGGTGGTGATATGGATGTGCTCTTTCCAGCGATCTTACGCACCTTGTCCCATACCCATGCTAAGGGGGTCCCAGAGTTAATTAAGGAGACATATTGTCTCCACAACGTCCGCCTAGCCTCCTTTAGCACTCGCCTGGCCTTGGCTCGGGTCTTTTTGTACTGGATCAAGGTTATATCGCTTGGGCGTCGTTTCAACTGCCTTAATGCAGTTTTTCTTGCTCTGACAGCTTGTTGGCATTCATCAGACCACCATGGTACCGGAGGTCGACGGTACTGCCCGCTACTTCTGGGAATTGATGCCTCTGCTGCAAGGTGAATTCGTGATGTGAAGTGATTAACAGCATCTTGAACACACTGGAAATCATTCACAGATCCTTGCAATACTGCAGTTGATCTAAAAAGATTCCAGTCTGCATGTTCAAGTCGCAATCTCTGCACTCCATTGGCTGGAATACCATTCACCTCCTCCAAAAGTATGGGATAGTGGTCACTTCCATGTAAGTCTTCCATGACCTGCCAAGTGAAATTCAACTGTGAATCAGGTGAACCAATTGACAGGTCAATATTGGAGAATGTCCCAGTTTGAATTTGGAAATGTGTGGGTGCGTCACTATTCACTAAAACTGCATCTACTCTTGAGAACAAGGACTCCAAGGCCCTTCCTCGAGGGTTGCACAAAGTGTCTGCCCAGAGGTGATGCCGACCATTGAAGTCTCCCAAGAGTAGAAATGGATGAGGCAACTGCCCAAGTAAATCTTCTAAATCATCTATGTTGAGATTATGTGGAGGGAGGTAGATTGATGCAACAGTGTAAGGTCGTGTCAAGCCTATTCTCACAGCCTTCACCTGCAGTGTCGTCTGCAGGTGGATGGCCTGGAAGGGAATATCCTGACGTACCATCGCTGCTACTCCTCCAAGAGGTCCATTATCAAAGGTCCCATAATGGGCTTGAACTTGGAATCCTCTCAGGGAAATTGGACGATTTTCCCTGACCATAATCTCTTGTAGGCATACACAAACTGGATTACATGAAGCTATTAGATGTTGCAGTTCTTCCAATTTTGCATGAATTCCCTGACAATTCCATTGGATTAGGGTATCCAGTTCTTCAGGTTGACAAACTACTTCATAAGGTGTTTGTCAGCACCTGTGGTTAAGGCCTGCCCCACACCTTTAGGCTGTCCCTTTCCAGCATCTTGGGAGTACCTTTTGATGGGTTGTTTAACTGTGGAACTAGTTTCCACAGGCTTCCTTTGGGCAGGCTCAGAATTTCTTTGCTTGGGCAAAGGACGGACCTGAGCCTTCGATTCAGGAGCATTCTGTCTAGCAGCGGAGGCCCCTGTGGACGTGGTAGCCTCAGGAGCCCTGCCTGGTGGCTCCAAAGACCCGACTCTATGAAGAGTCTTTTGAACAGGCTCAGGATTCCTCTGCCTGTGCAAATGGCGTACCTGATCCTTTACTTCAGGGGGATTCTGCCAAGCAGCAGAGGCCTCCGTGGATGTGGTGGCAGCTGAAGCTGTCACCGTTGAGGCCTCTGGAGCCTGAACTGATGGCTCCAAAGACCTTACTTTGGGAGGAGGAGTCTCCTCAATAGACCCTTCACTCCTACTCCGTTTCTGGTGCAACTCACCAGAGGCACTTTCAGCAATTGTGGACTGAGGTTTAAAGGTAGTGGCAGTGTGTGTGGTGATAGAAGTATTGGAGGGTAAGGGATGGCGGGAAGGAGGATGGGCTAGAACTGAGGCAAAGGACTTACCCGGCTGTGCAAACAGCACACGAGCACGTCGCTTTGCTTCTGCAAAACTAACTTTCTCCTTGCTCCTTATAACCAATACTTCTTTTTCAAACTTGTACCTTTTACATTGCTTAGAAGAAGCTTCATGATCTTCTTTGCAGTGGTAAAAACATATTGGACCTGGACAGTTATCATCTCCTTGATGACCTGTTGTACCACATTTCACACATACCCTTGGTTGTCCATTTTCCTTAAATCGGCAAGTGTTGGCTCCATGACCATAACCCTGGCAGTGGAAGCACCGCATAGGGTTGGGAACATATGGCTTTACCTTGAGGTGATACCATGCCAATTTAACTGATTCAGGTAGGACGAACGATTCAAAAGTTAGAAGACGAGCTGGTGTCGACTGTTCCAAACCATCAACTTTCATCTTAAAACGTTTTACTGCCACTACATTAAAATTCTTTAGTTCTTCTAACAGTTTCTCCTCAGAATACCTCATCAGGTCTCGGGAAAAGACAATTCCCCTACACTGATTGAGGGTTTTGTGAGGAGAACATGAGACTTGAGCCCCAGGAATGTCGCATATTGCACAAAGACGATCACTCTCGTCTGGTGACGAAACCTCAACCATAAGGCTACCATCTCGCTGTGGGGTGATGCGAGGATCACGTTGACATACCTCAACTATCTTCCGATGTACTTCAAAAATAACAAGATCCATGATAGATACACCATCAATGGTCTTCACTACTAGAAATTTACTATATGATACACTTTCAAATTTACCAGGTAAGATTTCCTTAATGGATTGAGGAGGACTTTTCTCCTTCTTACCTGGTTTGGAAGTTCGGGAACCATTACGATTTCCATTCTTGCCCTTTGGAATCTGGTAAGGTTCCAGAGTGACAATATGTGATGTTCCAGAGGGATTGGCCGGGGGATTGCGAAGGTCGTCAGGGAGAGAGCAAGTTCGTTGTAAATTTGCAGCAATCATACAAATTATAAATCTTCATTTCCTCACCCCCCACCCACCATGGAGTCCAATGAGGGGAAGCTATAGTCGGGACTCAAATTTTCCCAACAGCCACAGGGGTAGTGAGGAAATATACGCAATCACTATTACAGTGCTGATGGTAGTCGCGAGACCTGTGCGCTACCGACTGGACAGTGCCTGCTTGACCCTAGCCATATTTGACCAGCCGATTGACTTGACCGGGCCTTGATCAAGCCTCCCGTCTAACCAGAATAGAGGACCAAAGAGGTGTGTTGCTAGCTGCAGGGCGCAGCGTGCAGCATCGCTCAACCTCCAGGACTCCTGTCTCCTGATAATACGGGACGCCACGCACGGCAAACACACGTGGGAGAGTTCTCCCTGGCCCAAGATGGAATGAACCAGGGGTGGGTGCACCATCCCCTCTCATAGGCCTTGGTGCACCAGGAAGCCATTTTGTCTCATCCCTCACTAGTGACCCCTCCAATATGGGTAGCCCTCTGTTCCGGCTCACCAGCTCATTGGGACCTCAAGCCCCCCACCGCGGCAAGGCGGCTTCCGTTAGGGGGGGGAATTAAGAGATCGATAGTCTACCACCCTCCAACATATTGTACATATGTTGAGGATGATCTCTGGAAGGGTATGGGAAATTCATATATATGGTCTAAAAATTCCACTCTAAAACAAGTACCAAATACTATGAGTTCGATAGTAAAACAAAATATGTATAGACTACCGCTTATCGAAGCGTTGTACCATCCCATGGTAACGGCGGGAAGAAAATCAAAAACGTATACCCGGTCACCAACGATAAGAAGGTTAACCATTAAGCAAGAACTTTGGCCTGTTGGTATAACATTAAATATGAGAAGAGAATGGGATTTAAATAATAGAACGCCATCGCTAATAGTACCAGCCACAGTCGCTGCAGCGGTAGCGGTACCGACATTACCTTCCAAGACAGTAAAAACGGCACTATCATCCACTGGGTCATTATTACCACCACCACTGCCGCCATTATATGACTGTACACCTATTCGTAATATGATCATACATACTGGAAGACGAGATTCTCTAACAGACGTTTGTGATTTATATCAGAAATTGGATTTAGATTATAAATCAATAGAAAAAATAAAAGAAAGGTCAATATCGCTATTGTCAAAAGTGGACGAACTAGCCAGTTCTGATCAGTCTAACGTGTATATAATCGGTCCCGGTGTATATTATATAAGTAAGAGCGATAGCGTAACTTTTTTTTTTTTTTTACATAAAATTGCAAATATAAAACATTACTTAAGCGAGTTATTTTTTGGATTAATAGTGAAAGAAGTGATATGAACTGTTCCCATACATCATGTCTATCCAGAGGCATTTTGCTATGAAATGCCTTTTAGAGGATTATCTTTAAACTATCTTCTTTACGATGATACCAATATGACCAAGAAAACTTTTCTTCAATGTATCGCTAAGAAACACGGTCAATCATGCATGACAGGACTGTGGATAATCTCGTGGATACCTGTACTCACAGACTTGCAGAACAATTACCCTATGTTATTGCTGAGATGATTAATATTTTTACGAGATTGAACAATCAACGGATCGTATATTTAGATATTAAACCAGATAATTTTGCTATAGACATATATACTGGACAACCGTACTTAATCGATATGGGACTTACGACATTTGCAGGTACCAAGTATTCAGATGACGCTTTCGATATAGACGAGTCAGACTGGCATAGATATCCCCAATCACCTCCTGAACTGCTAAGGGACGAAACATGTGAATCGAAAAGTATGACCTATGGAATGTCGTATAATTTAAGTTGTATTTTATATAATTCAAATATCAAGGGATACAACGTCCGTTCTCTGTCGGAGAATCGCCTCTTTAACGAATGGATGAAAAATGCCAGAGAAGAAAATATAGGAGACTAAAAATGAGCGAATTGATGGATATACTTCAAGAATGTTTCCTTCTGTCTGCAAAGGGAAAACTGACATTTGAAAAAGCATTGACATTATACTCTCCTTTATTGTATTACTCTTTTTAACTATATATTTATGTATGTATTGTATTATTTTGAAAAGGACTGTGTAAATACAATTGATATTGAATAATATATAAATGAATTATTGAAATGTGGTGCTCTTTTTTTTCCTTGTTTATAACTAGAAATATATATATATATATATATATATATATATATATAAATGGAAACAAGTATCGAAACTATTAAATCATGGATAACAATATTAAGTTGTAATTGTAAAAATGTTGAAATATTACAAAGGTTATTGAATAACTTATCGGAAAAAAATAAATTCAGATGAATTAAGGAAAAAATACATCTCCACTAAAGAATTACAAATAATCGACGAAATATTGGATCTTGTTGGTGCTGTTAAGCTTTACAACTTAATGTCGACGCCTGTTAATTTTTTAAGTCGATTCGGGATTACAGATATAAAAGCATGATCATGTAATGAATATAAAAGTTATTACAAATTATCTTCCTGTTTCATCCTACTGGCCAAAAAAGTTTTAATGTGCCCAAATTTCATTTTATCTTTTGATCACTTTGAAAATAATGATTTAATGACAATTATTGACTATGTAGCAATAACAAATAATGAAAGAAATGACACGTATACTTGTGAACTTTTCACCCTCTATAAGAGTTTGTTGAAATCGACCTCCGCTTAACGGTTCTTGGGCAACACTAATTATAGACAATAGAAGTAGGACTATTGAAGAATATACCGCCTCGAGGGACAAATCCGAGGATAATGGTAACAGATGTTCTTTTTCGCTTTTATCGGGATACGTCCTGGTTAGTAATCGAATACTTCCATCTCGAAGAGGGAGAGACTCGTGCTACTGCTCTGATCGTTTATATATCTTTACTTATATAAAACTGAAAAGAGTATCGATAGACGAAAATTTGGAGTGAAACCAATCCGCGTTCATCTTTTGGACGAGGAATTTATGTTGATCGAATACGAACTGTGTTCACTTGATACTATACTTTTCCATGACGAAGGTAATACTTTGAAACGTATAATAAAAAAACGAATAACACTGTTCATGGTTTTCCGTCACACCACGATACCGCCACCACTACCACTACTGCTGCTGCTGCCACCATCACTTCCACCCCTAATACTACTACTACTAATAATAATAATAGCGGCGATGACAGCAATAAAGATTGTAATATGTATATTGATGATGTCTAAATGGAGAATGAATCTATTGATGACAAAAATAGGAATATTATAGGTTTGGATTCTATCTTACTTTCAATCTACAATAATGTTGCCATGGGTAGTCAAATAGACAACAGCAATGAAAATATTCAAAACTGCACTTCGAATAAGGAAATAGCGGCTAAAGCCGCTACCTTGTATGGTGATTATAGAAATATTACTGCATACTCAGGGGATGTTAAAGGTATCGACAATAATGATAATAATAAGAATAAGAATAAGAATAATTATAAGAGCAATGGTAAGAGAAATAACAGTCACGACGCTATAATTTTACCACCACCCGTTACACAACAAATGACTCTGGATGAACTACGAAAAGCAGGAGTGACATCATCTATATCTACCAAAGACTCGGATCAGAATCTATTGTCCTTACGAGTATTAAAGTTTAAAGACATTATCTGCCCCTATAGTTGTTCATTACTTCCTCCACCTATAATCATTAGAAAGTCTTTTAATAGATACATATTCGTATCTAATATAAGTGAATATTTCGATTCGATCAAATTTTGTAATAATATAATTTCTATTCCGGTTAAAGATTCAACATTGTATGAACAAATCATAATGACCATTAACACTATAAGAGAAATTAGTTTATCAATGTGTTGTAATGAACTTGGCGATACAAAATATGAATTTCCTTGTATTTTTAATGATAATGAAAACGTAATGATGATATCGATGACACTGAAGACGACGACGACAGCAGCAGCAGCAGCAGCAGCAGCAGTAGCGACGACGATGATGATAGAGAAGAAGAAATATTTGTTGATGATACTTATGATACTGATAAAAAAGATGAGGAAAAGAAAAAACAAAAATATGTCTAGTATAAGGACCCGAATAATTCATTTGTATTTAATACACGTCATGTAAATACACAGCTAGGGGTTCCTTTAACTCACGACGAAGAAATTTTGCGTTAAATCAATATGACAAGTTTAAGTCAACTTTTACAGAAACAAGAGAATTATCTGTTTTTGGACAAATTAAACAATAATATGTATATATTTTTTTTAACATAAACATTAAAAAAAGCATGTATTATATAATAATAATAATAATTTTGGCAAAAACATATATTATATAATAATAATAAATTTAGCATATCATATAATAATAATAATTTTAACAGAGTTTCCCCTTCCAATCTCGCCATTATTGTTTTCTCAAAATGTAAACAAAGAAAACTGTTATTAAGGAGTAACTTAAGAAACTTTGAAAGAAATACAGTATATAAAAAAGCTTTGAAAGAAATATACAGTATTACATATAGTTTAAAAGGACCAATATATACAGTTCAATAAAATACATTATTTTAAATGATGATGATGATAAAAAAGACGACGATGACGGCGGCGGCGTAGGACCGTCATAATAATGATGATAATCATGATCATCAACATGTGTATCATTCCTTATTGATGATGGTGGTGGTGGTGGTGGTGATGGTAATTCTGAGTCGGTATCGTTTGGATATAAAAGAAACCAAGTACATACCGACAATAGCGATGGTGATGGGGCGATACAGATAGGAAGACAAAGGATGATCTCGACAAGGATAAAACAGAGCAAGAAGATAGTTTGGTCTCTAATTTCCGACGGGAATTTAAAACTTGGTATGATGCTATGCATAAAATATTGGTTTCTTATGTACAAGATGTAGACGATATAGACAGATATTTATTGTATATTATCACTATCATGCGAAATCCTAATGATTATACTAAGGAATTTAATGGAATGAAGCATAATATAAATGATATTAAAAAAAAAAAAAAAAGATTGTTCTAAATTTAAAGTTGAATGCGAACAATCAGTCAAAATGATCGAAAAACTCTTATATAACATCGATAATAATATGAAAGATATTAATGATATCGAGGTTATAACAGATACTGATTTCTTAAAGAGAAAAATAGAAAATATAGTGATCATGATCAATGATATAATAAAGGAAAGAATGAAGATAGTAGAGGGATTTCTCAGAAATTATGTCGAATTTTCTATTGAATCTCTATTCCCTGATCGCAATGCGATACCCACTTTACCGGAACATCCGCCTCCACTACCACCACTACTACAAACGGAACAACCATCACCACAACAACAAACAATCACCACAACAACAGCGACCACCATCACCAACGACGGTGATATTACCACAACATGTATCACCATCATCATCATCATCATCATCATCATCATCATCATCATCATCATCATCATCATCATCATCATCATCATCATCATCATCATCATCATCATCATCATCATCATCATCATCATCATCATCATCATCATCATCATCATCATCATCATCATCATCATCATCATCATCATCATCATCATCATCATCATCATCATCATCATCATCATCATCATCATCATCATCATCATCATCATCATCATCATCATCATCATCATGGTGTTCATCATCATCATGGTGTTCATCATCATCATGGTGTTCATCATCATCATGGTGTTCATCATCATCATGGTGTTCATCATCATCATGGTGTTCATCATCATCATGGTGTTCATCATCATCATGGTGTTCATCATCATCATGGTGTTCATCATCATCATGGTGTTCATCATCATCATGGTGTTCATCATCATCATGGTGTTCATCATCATCATGGTGTTCATCATCATCATGGTGTTCATCATCATCATGGTGTTCATCATCATCATGGTGTTCATCATCATCATGGTGTTCATCATCATCATGGTGTTCATCATCATCATGGTGTTCATCATCATCATGGTGTTCATCATCATCATGGTGTTCATCATCATCATGGTGTTCATCATCATCATGGTGTTCATCATCATCATGGTGTTCATCATCATCATGGTGTTCATCATCATCATGGTGTTCATCATCATCATGGTGTTCATCATCATCATGGTGTTCATCATCATCATGGTGTTCATCATCATCATGGTGTTCATCATCATCATGGTGTTCATCATCATCATGGTGTTCATCATCATCATGGTGTTCATCATCATCATGGTGTTCATCATCATCATGGTGTTCATCATCATCATGGTGTTCATCATCATCATGGTGTTCATCATCATCATGGTGTTCATCATCATCATGGTGTTCATCATCATCATGGTGTTCATCATCATCATGGTGTTCATCATCATCATGGTGTTCATCATCATCATGGTGTTCATCATCATCATGGTGTTCATCATCATCATGGTGTTCATCATCATCATGGTGTTCATCATCATCATGGTGTTCATCATCATCATGGTGTTCATCATCATCATGGTGTTCATCATCATCATGGTGTTCATCATCATCATGGTGTTCATCATCATCATGGTGTTCATCATCATCATGGTGTTCATCATCATCATGGTGTTCATCATCATCATGGTGTTCATCATCATCATGGTGTTCATCATCATCATGGTGTTCATCATCATCATGGTGTTCATCATCATCATGGTGTTCATCATCATCATGGTGTTCATCATCATCATGGTGTTCATCATCATCATGGTGTTCATCATCATCATGGTGTTCATCATCATCATGGTGTTCATCATCATCATGGTGTTCATCATCATCATGGTGTTCATCATCATCATGGTGTTCATCATCATCATGGTGTTCATCATCATCATGGTGTTCATCATCATCATGGTGTTCATCATCATCATGGTGTTCATCATCATCATGGTGTTCATCATCATCATGGTGTTCATCATCATCATGGTGTTCATCATCATCATGGTGTTCATCATCATCATGGTGTTCATCATCATCATGGTGTTCATCATCATCATGGTGTTCATCATCATCATGGTGTTCATCATCATCATGGTGTTCATCATCATCATGGTGTTCATCATCATCATGGTGTTCATCATCATCATGGTGTTCATCATCATCATGGTGTTCATCATCATCATGGTGTTCATCATCATCATGGTGTTCATCATCATCATGGTGTTCATCATCATCATGGTGTTCATCATCATCATGGTGTTCATCATCATCATGGTGTTCATCATCATCATGGTGTTCATCATCATCATGGTGTTCATCATCATCATGGTGTTCATCATCATCATGGTGTTCATCATCATCATGGTGTTCATCATCATCATGGTGTTCATCATCATCATGGTGTTCATCATCATCATGGTGTTCATCATCATCATGGTGTTCATCATCATCATGGTGTTCATCATCATCATGGTGTTCATCATCATCATGGTGTTCATCATCATCATGGTGTTCATCATCATCATGGTGTTCATCATCATCATGGTGTTCATCATCATCATGGTGTTCATCATCATCATGGTGTTCATCATCATCATGGTGTTCATCATCATCATGGTGTTCATCATCATCATGGTGTTCATCATCATCATGGTGTTCATCATCATCATGGTGTTCATCATCATCATGGTGTTCATCATCATCATGGTGTTCATCATCATCATGGTGTTCATCATCATCATGGTGTTCATCATCATCATGGTGTTCATCATCATCATGGTGTTCATCATCATCATGGTGTTCATCATCATCATGGTGTTCATCATCATCATGGTGTTCATCATCATCATGGTGTTCATCATCATCATGGTGTTCATCATCATCATGGTGTTCATCATCATCATGGTGTTCATCATCATCATGGTGTTCATCATCATCATGGTGTTCATCATCATCATGGTGTTCATCATCATCATGGTGTTCATCATCATCATGGTGTTCATCATCATCATGGTGTTCATCATCATCATGGTGTTCATCATCATCATGGTGTTCATCATCATCATGGTGTTCATCATCATCATGGTGTTCATCATCATCATGGTGTTCATCATCATCATGGTGTTCATCATCATCATGGTGTTCATCATCATCATGGTGTTCATCATCATCATGGTGTTCATCATCATCATGGTGTTCATCATCATCATGGTGTTCATCATCATCATGGTGTTCATCATCATCATGGTGTTCATCATCATCATGGTGTTCATCATCATCATGGTGTTCATCATCATCATGGTGTTCATCATCATCATGGTGTTCATCATCATCATGGTGTTCATCATCATCATGGTGTTCATCATCATCATGGTGTTCATCATCATCATGGTGTTCATCATCATCATGGTGTTCATCATCATCATGGTGTTCATCATCATCATGGTGTTACTTCTTGGCATTTATCAAACACGAGCATTGGAACATATCGAAAGCCTTGAGTACTGTATCTGCAGCATTGTCACAGATTATCAAGATATAGAACGAAATAGCCTCGGCGAAACCGACTTGTATCAATATAAATATTATCGATCAGCCTGTCATTCCATCGAGTAAAAACAGTGATAACACTAATGATAATGAAACAAAATCCACGAAACAATACCAGGAATCTTTTGTTCCTTCTCGTTGCGGAAAATTTATCCGTCATCTAGTTACAAATATTTGCGTAAAACTGGAAGAGGAGTTGATGGAAGGCGAGACTGCAGCCCGTCGGATTGAGCATGAAGCAGCACAATAAACTCGTCATCACTAGAGCAAAATTGACTGCAATTCAAAGTTCGAGACCCGATATCGCCTCTCTGTTCATGCTGGACAATCAGGACAACTCTCTTATGGCTAACGATGAGGGGGAAAATAATTTTATTGTAACGGGTGAATACAAGGAAACACTTTCTGGAAATTTCACCAACAATTTTTCAACGTTGGCTTCGTTTAAAGAAACAGCTTATAGAAATTTGAACAGTATCATGGTTAACACTAAGCAATACATGCTAACTTCAAACAAGGATCACACTTTATTTGATTTAGGTTACATGAGCAGTGAGGCTACGAGTAGTAAGGGTGAAAACGATATAGCCAATCCCATCATTTTTGCTGTTACTAGAATAAGGAATGAAGCTTATGGACCCAACGGTCCTGATAAACAACAAATTAATAAAGAAGCGATAAAGGTGGCTCTATCAAAACCGAAAATTCGAATTCCTATCACCCTTTTTGACAACAGCTTTATAAACGAGTTTAAGGAAACTGTAAATATCACCTCAAAGTTTTATAAGGCCTTATTTTTATTGAACAGTGAAATATCTAAAAGTTTAGATAATGCTAATATAATATCAAAAGATAGAAGACGAAACGAAACTCTCAAACACATTAGCGAGGCAGAGGCAGATTTTAATCAAACTATCAAATTGAACAATGATGAAATTACATTGTTAATATGTTGAGTTCCAACGAGGTCAAAATAACGGAAATATATAATTTTATTAAAAGTGAGAATAATGAACTTGACGAACATAAAGACAATCAATCCGGGGAGAATACTAATCTCAGAGAGGCCCACATCTTGAACATCAATAAACTCATTACGACACGAGACAAGGATTTCTTGAATTCCATTATAAAATTTGCTGAAAAGGATATTAATATAAATAATGATATATTGAGTGCCATTAATCAACATCCAATTAAGATCTATATGAATGCTGAAGATGATGATGATGATGATGATGATGAGAAGGAAGAAGAGGATGATGAAGAAGACGAAGAAGAGGAGGATAATAACGACGAAGAAAAAGATGCTAAAAATGACGATCAAGATGTGGAGCACACAGGACAAGATGATAAGGAGAAAAAGAGCAAGGAGAAAAAGAAAGATCAGAAAAGACGTCGCGGTAAATTGCTTATCAAAAATCGTGCTGATCGAATAGACTACATATCGAATAGTATCAGAATACTCAAAAAAATAATCGAAATACTGCAGTCTAGAAATAAAGAATTGGTAAACGATAGAAAAGAAAAAGAAGAAAATATCATCAGGAAAGAAAATGAACTGGAAGATATTAAAGAAATATTAAACAACAAACTAGAAAATGGTCTAAAAGAGACTGACAATCAAACTTTGACCAACAAGACGACTATCAAAGGTTTGATAGAAAAAATAGTGATAGACCAGGAAGAGTTTGAAACTATAAATCGAGAGATCACTACCATCTTTGAAAAAAACTGCTGCTTTTATCGATATTGAAGGAGTTCCGAGTGGGAGTGCTTTTGAGAGCTATATTATCATGACCAAGGCGGACGAGCAAGAGAAAATCAATAAATTAACTGAAAAACCCTCCGAAAATAAGACTCAACGCGCAAACACTACGAACGAAGCAGTCTTTACGAGCACTGTAGTTTTCTCTTGCTTTTTAAGTCCTCTGCATCATACCATCTTTTTAACGGGAGAATTCTTTTCGAATGGTTCGTCACCCATTTCTGGTCAGGCCAAAACTAAACCCGACCTCCAACTCATTGCAATAGCAGACATGGCAGAGGCCATTTTGGTGACGCAGGGTACGCAGGACGCCAAAAATACCATGTCGACCGTTATACCAGGCATATGTGAAAAATGCGCCATGATTCTCTTTAACATTCACACGCCGACTCACGTTTCTAAACATTCTTTCGCCTTCGACACTGAACGGTCCCGCGAAGAACTAAAGGCTTTGTACGCTGCCGCTCTCATGGACGATAATGATAACGGCAACAGTGCCACCTCGTCGGTATTGTCGCTGCTCGAGAGTAATAATAGCGTCATCAAGAAAATAGTTTTCAAGTTTAAACAGAAAGTAGCTGCTTTTACAAATATTTCGTCTCTCTTAGGATTAAATGTTAGCATCAATAAAGGCTGTAACATTGTCAACCCGGGCACGGTTCTGGTACCGAGCGCGGAACTTTTCAACTGTCCGGGTTTGGCTAATGATAAATTCCGCGCTATCGTCAATAGGTGTCACGACCCTACATTATCTCACGTTCTTAAGACGAGTCATTCGGTTACCAATGCATTAGCCTCTATATCACCCAATGCTAAAAAATTGTACTTAGTTTCTAAAGACGAGAGACGATTTTCAGTTCAATAGTAAATGCAATTCTAATGGGTATGGATCCGGTAGGCACCTCCTTGTTGAATACGTCGTGCGATCAGACATTAGTCGAGATTTCTAACATGAGCGGTTTACCCATTTTTGTGGGGAGAGGAAAATCATCAAAAAGGATACCGAATATTAAAGTTGGTAATCATTTGAATAACAACATCAACAACAACAAACTCGATTTGAGAACCACAGTGACGGTAGCTCACGGTTGTAATTTGCATCGCAATAAGCATGAACATTTTACGTATTCAAAACTATTAGGTCTTAATAATGTGACCAATCTCGGTTGCAATATTCCCCTAGCTACCAGCATAGTGTCTAACACGCTGATTGGATTATTACGATCCATTATCGGGGATACTCATCCCATATCGTCGGCGGTAAGTAGAGCTATAACGCTGGGTGCCATTTCGACTCTAGCAGCCGATAAATCATCGCTCGTCACAAAAGCCTATCCGCGAAATTCTCTGAGACACTACAACAGCGTATGTCGTTTAGTGGACCGAGCCATCTCCGGCTACGGGATGACCGACAGTGTCAGTCACGAAGATGACGGTTTTAGCAATAATTCCGGCCCGCTCGGTGTTTTAATGGCCTCGCTGGCTTACCGTAAAAAGTTTTTCTTGGATGGCAAAGGAAAAAAATCTCTCATTAACAGATAAGCTTTGTCGACACACGCCCTTTATGAAATCTCTACGCTATATAACCAACAGCGAGAAGAGGATTCCTTACAATCTCGCTGAAGATTCCGAAATTTTAAAAAGGATTGACTATCTCATCTCAGAAAACAATAAGAACATTAATAAGGTTTTCCAAGAGGAATTACTTGAATCATTTGCGAATTTAGAGGAAAAGAAACGACAAGGACGAATCCGCGAGTATCGACCATCGGTTCACGAAATTTTACTCAACAAGGGATTATTTGAATCGGATCAGGATGTTTTAGCATCCAATCTCGCTCTAGATACCATGATGGATAATTTTGTAGATATAGAATGAATGCCTCTTGGAAGATGCCAGTGTGTTGTTGTCGCATCGCAGTAACCATTATCTGAAGAATAAGGAGAACGATAACAACAATTATCAAAACACTAGTCCCATTTCGGCCCTAAACACCATATTCAATTCGCTATACGATAATTTGAATTAAATAACACCCAATATGAATAACAATCGTAAGATTACCAGTCACTATTATATGAATAGGTCCCTCATTTCGGATGTCAGGCAACTGGCTCTCAATTTCAATGAAGAAATATTATCGAGGAACATTGAATCAGTAGAAGAGGCTATAGATTTTAAGTTATTAAAAGAAATAATCAGAGACGTTAAATTCGCCTATAAAATCACCAATACTATGGATTCGGATAAAAGTTACATTGGAAATGTATTGAAGAAGGGCTTTATCGATACCATGTCAGAAGATATGAAGCTATTCAGACAGTCTAGTACGTTATCGAGATTCATGTTATTAGACGAGCAGTGTCAACTCTTTCCAATATCTACCGAAACGAAAGCGCTATTGCTAGAGGGATAGTCACAGGCCGCAACAGCCAGGGCTATCTTATCCGAAAATAATCAGCTACTGACAGACGCAGTCCTGTACAACACGCGAGACACTACTATCGAAAAGGCCATAGACAGAGTTCTCTTGCCACCCTACTTGGTTAAACAAGGTAGAGATTTTGATGATGTTGATCAGACGCTACCAGTAGCTATTACCAATTGTAGTAATCTCATGTTGAGTTTATTAGACCTGCAATCGATGAGCAAGTCTTCCTTCTTGGGCGGACTCATGGGACACGTTACAGATACACGAGTATTTTTAAAAACATTGAGCGTTTTGAACGGTTATCTGGGTGTCTGGGGGATATTGCTTCAATGCTACATCATCAGAATTGTAACTGTCCCTTCAGACTTCACCACTGTTCGGACAAAACGGACGACGAGAGCCTCATGCCGTCGTTCATTCACTTTGAGGACGAAATTGATAAGAATGAAATCTTAAAGACACCGTACCAAATTCACACATTGTTAGCCATTAAAAATTACATAGCCACTATATCGAGAATCGACCCTTCAGTAGGAGGACCATCAGTTATACGTCGTCTCAGAGAGTGGAGTGATATGGGAGCGGGTACAAAATATATTGGTTCCTTTATTTCCGACCGCAAAACAGTAGAAGATTCGCCCTTCAGGGTAGTTGGGTCGAATCTTGATATCATAGTCAGACCAGCTGCGGCTCGAGGTATACTCAGTATACTAAAATGTCATCGACAACACTTTTGTACAGCTGACCTCAAACTAACCACGGCATCCGAACAATTTTCGAGTCTTAGACATCCAAACGACAACAATGACGACGATAACAAAGACGCGGCAGAGAGTGGCGATCTCAGTACACTGATAAAAAAAAATGCTCTACCTCCTAATATTTACATTCAAGTCTGGAATGAATAACGCACTTCTTGTTTTTAGTAATATTATATTTAATTTTACCCAGACGTTATCTAATGAAATTTTAAGTGACCTGATAAAAAAACCAGGTAGTCCTACTGATCCTTTATCTATCAATAGTACAATCATTACCAATATATCAGGAGCAAATCAACAAATTGAAGATACAATCAAAAGCCATCTCTCCCCTTATATGGCATCGTCATCAGTGTTACAAGGTGGAAATGAAAATAACGAAACAAACAGCGGTTCCTCGTCGTCGACGACCGATGCTGCCTCTAGTACTGTCAGTACAGCTATAAAACAGTCCATATGCAATAGTCTTCGAGGTTACCTATCAACAACACCTAACCGTTATGCTCACACGAGTGACAAAATAATTGTACCATACAGAGATGCGGGGTCATTTGCTGCTTCCTTTGAATTTTTAATGGACGATGGTAATAATAATAACAATAATAATAATAATAATAATACAAAAGACGACACCTCCAAGAAAAAATAAGACCAATTCTATAGAAGAGAATGAAAGAAAAAATAGAATAACACAAATGTTTATTACCGTATTTGCAGCCATTGCCGATGGTGTAAATAGAGAAACCATCACCAATATCGTATCATCGTTGGAACATAAACTCGCATCGGCCGACATACACGCGTCCGACAAAAAAGCGGCCATGGCGAATAATAGACCCTTTAGTGCGAATCAATCAAATGTATCCTTTAGTTCTCAAATACGGAATGAGATCTCTAGAGTCGTTGGCTTTTTGAGAGTCTTACAAAACAATGTCATGCCTCTCTTGAGACAAGAAGTCATGGCTAAGAAGATCAAATTGTATTTCTCGCTCATCGCTACACAATCCCAAATCGATAATTATCTCAAGTATACTCTTAATAATTCGGGATCCACCGACCTCACCCATCTCACGCCGATAACACCAATGATCCATATCGAAGACACCATCCTGTACAATAAAATTCATCCGCTCCTGGTGCTAGCCTTCCCCTCGAACTGTGCGGTTCTTTTGCAGCAAGATCAAATCAATGGAGAATTAGCCATAGAAGCAAGAAGACCCCTGACTGTATTTCTGAATCACCTAAAATACCAAAGCAATGGCCGATATGGCACGCGTCGTTCTTGGAGCCGGTGGTGGCAATAGTGGGTTCATAGGACTCGCTACACATATTCTTCACGAGAATACTCTCATCACCAAAAATCCCGTCATCGATATTTGTAACGATAATAAAATGTATGAGATCGGTAAATATAAAAAGCCGGTGTTAACCATTAACCCCTTTACCGATGGAAAATTAATCCTACACGACGCTACCGTCCTGGGAGATACAACCAAAGAAAAAGAAGGAATCAAGCCCAATTATTTACATGTGAGTTGCCCCACTCAGTATTCGGGTGTCGTAACAAACACGGGCATAGACGACGATCGGAATAATATGGAAAATACCTTCCAATTAACACTGAGAGACGGTCGCCAAGTTAATCTAAAAACTATAAGACTTGCTGTTCTAGTATCATACGCTTCTCCCAACATTCTCAAGACGCTGGCAAGAGCCAATGCGTCTCTAGAGGAGATATCCACCACGAAGGGTCTTTTACCAGAACTTTTAACCGCCATTGCTCTACTTTTTAATAAGAACGTAAATTATTTTATATTAGAAATGGCCTCGAACGCCTCCAAACCATCAACAGCGTACAGCATAGATCGGAAAACCGGAGATATTACTGTCAGCGGCGGTCGATTGCCCCTGCTAACGACCACCAAGAAGGATAATCCTCACCGAACCAACAATGACGAGAGAGAACCGGCTCCATGGGAAAACATGACCAAGATACTTGTTCAGAATATCTTGAAACAATTGATTAGCAATCCACTGTCCCATATTATGGTTCAAAGTAACCCCATTGATGATATCGGTATGAAAACGGTTGAGAGAAAAATGAAAATGGATATCATCAACCATTCGACCGATAATAACGTTAACTTTTCATCCGTTTTACCTTTTGTTCGTTTGATGAATAATAGCAATAACCCTAATAAGGATAATAGCAATATCAATACTGGGAATAGGTCGACTTTATCGCAATTCAAACGGAGTTGGTGTGAAATAGAAAAGCTTCAAAATATTATCCTTAATAAGGCTATAATGATGAAAGACGAACTAGAGAAAGACTTGAAAAGAGGTACAAATTTGTCCACCATTCATAATGTTTCCTTCTCTTCCTATTCGACAAAAGATATGGAAACGGAAAAGATAAATGCCATTAAAGTCGTATTAAGTTCTCTCAAGCGAGCTCAGAATATTATAAAGGATGGAATTATCAACTATTTTGTTACCAATTATATTGTATCGTCTGTCGATAGCACCTTAACGCGATTTAAAGACGAAAACATTGGATTCCTACGAATGATTGATGAAGCTGATGAATTCGATATAAGCAGTCATAGAATAGAGAACATTTTGAATATTATACGTCCATTTAGGAATAAACTTCTCTCTACTTCTAACGGTAAAGCCAATCAAGAACACGATATGGTTATCGGTTCTAGTGAATCGAAGAAGCCAACAAAAAAATATGAAGGAATTGTCTTCCAGTCCACAGAGTTTATATGATGCGTTTCTCAATAATCCTACAGTCCGAGGAGCTATAATGGATAAATTGTATCCAACCAATAACAAATATAATAACATTAATTATGATGATAAGAACACCCTCGGACAATACTCTGCCAACCATTATAACAGAAGAATTGCTGAAAATATTTTCATTGAAAATGAACAAATTTTCCAAACGACCAAAAGTGTATTAAATACATCTTCTGAATTTATGAACGATGATATACGAGCAAAGTCTAAGTGGAGCGATAGAGGGTACAATTCACCTTTTAATAATAATAATAATAATAGTTATAGAAATATACAACATAATATAAGTATATAGTATACTTATATTATGAATATATGAAATAAATATTACGGTATAGATTATATTATACTAAAAGGCAAAAATATAAATATATCTTGGTATTGGGGAGTTGTTATGAAATATTTGGTATAAATGATACACAACCCCTCCTGTTGACCACATCAACTATAGATAACCCGATATCTTAAATGTATAGATTTTTTTTCAACTAAAGTTCGAGTTTACAGCTGTTCAACATGAAAATGTATACTCGATACATTATTCTAATATTTTGCAGGCAGTGGGTGATGAGTAACCATCATCATTATCAAGAAATAAAAGACGAAAATTAAGTGAATGGGTCGATTGTACATAAAACCCTAATGTTACGTGACGTGACATTATCACATGGGGCACAATTATCATTGGATCGAGATTTTAACTTTAGGTGTGGAGTATGCCCCGAATCTCTAAAAAGAGAGGATAATAATTATATCATGTATGATATATCTGTAAAAGTGGAAAATACCATGTATTATGCAGACTGAAGATCATCCTTGCAAGATATTATCGATAAAGAGAAAATTAACAGGTATGCAAGATGATTTAGAAATTAGAGTAAACAAGTATATTGTACTAACAATTACAGAATATAATAAATTAACCTTTAACCAATCCGAAACGGTTCATCGTACACGTATAGATTTTGCAATATCTAACGAGACGAAAAATATTTATGTGTATGCATTCAATTATAATAATATAGATGCATTATATACGAGCATAATCAATTCAAAGGATTTTGAAATTATAGCAAAAGATTATTGGCCCAATGACATGAATGGTATACAATGTTTATCTTAGACTCATATATATATGAACGATAAACGAGACTATGATAATGTTCCGGAAGATCTTAATTTACAGTCAGCATCTCCAACTACAGAAATTACAACAATCAGTACAAACATTGGGAATATTACTGACCAAAGTCTACCAGCACCATCATCACTAACCACAAGCAACAAAAATGATGATCATAAGATAGAAGTACTTAATTATTTTATAGAAAGATGACTCTATATTTTAATAGTTTTATATAAAGTTTATATATTTCTATATTATCTTTTTTTATTAAGATTAGGAAATTGTAAAGTATAATACTACCCTACAAAGTACTGTTTTTTTGTTACCCAACCATACAGTCTCTTTATTTAAACGGTACACTGTTATATGTCAACAGTACCGTTAAATTAAGGTTGTATAATTGATATTTTGATTAAGAAAACACTATGTATTATTTTTGTTATTGAATAAAGTAATTTAAGTTTTGTAAATTATGCATGTATAGGTTAAGAAGAACTATATGTTTGTATTATATGTGATCTGAGTAGACTTTAAATTTTGAAATATATACAGTACTAAAGCCTGATACTATTGCTATAACCATAGAGAGAGAGAGAGAAAGAGATCAGAGAAGAGTGCCATACAACAGCCTGAAAGTCTTTTAGATTATCATGAAATATCCGAGGTAAGACAGAATGTTCAACTGTAATTATATAATTAATGAAGTCATAAGATACTATATATTTGATTTATAGAACTAAAGGCAGTAAATATTTGAGATCAAACTAGAAATTAGAGATAAATAGTATGTCTTCTTCACAGCTGGAGGCTGGCACCTGGCACTGAACAACATCCAGATGTGTCTCTCTCATTATCATTAAGAATTTAAAACCCATTCAAAGCGTAAGTGTTCTTAACATTTATAATTGTATACTATTAAAATGATGTTTAGTCAAAATTTACTAGAATGTGCATACAATTACTCAGATCATGTATAATAACATAAATGCTATACGTAATTTGTTTGTTTGCAAGATATATTTTGTTCTTTTAAGAAATGACTTATTTAGATTTATAACATTATATTGTTTTATCATTCCTAAACTAGAATATTGTTTCTTTTCTAGGAATGGGTTTATTTTTTTGGTTTATTGTTTTGTTTATTGTTTTGTTTATTTTTTTAGTTCATTTTTTTTAGTTTAATGTTTATTTTTTGGTTTATTCTTTTGTTTATTTTTTTTAGTTCTTGTTTATGTTTTTTTTTTTATTTTTTTTATGGTTTTGCTGAAGATTGGACAATATCGCCACCACTACCAACACCACAACCCTTGACAGGAACAACAGCTATCGGTAAGGATGTTGAGAACAGAACGACAACAACGGGCCAAGATCTACCAATATCAACACCGCCAATAGTAAAATTATGTGATGACCGATACAAATGTTGAATGGTCATCATCATCATCATCATCATCATCACCATCATCACCATCATCACCGATAACCATAAGGAATGAAGATACAAGTGTTGAAAATCATTCGCTTTTGACGAAAAGGATGAGAACAATTCTGTCACGGATAGTTACGAGTGTCACTATTTTGATTATAACGATATCGTTTCCATACCAACAACAGTAGTGACCATCAATACAGAAGTTGAGAATTATACTGACCTGGATTTACCACTCCCACAACCACCACCTCCACCACCACTATCGAAAAATACAAATGTTGATGATAATTATCATTATATTGACGAAAAAATGACAACAATTCTGTCACGGATAGTTACGATTATCACTATTATGATTACAACGATACCACTTTAATGTCAACTACAACACCAACGACAACGACAATGATGATGACGATGACCGATACAGAGACTGAGAACGATACCGACTCAGAATTACCATCACCACCACCACCACCACTACCACCACCATCATCAATAAGGAATGATACACATGTTGATGATCATGATTATCATGATTATTATGACGGTCCTACGCCGCCGCCGTCATCGTCGTCTTTTTTATCACCATCATCATTTAAAATAATGTATTTTATTGAACTGTATATATTGGTCCTTTTAAACTATATGTAATACTGTATATCTCTTTCAAAGTTTCTTAAGTTACTCCTTAATAACTGTTTTCTTTGTTTACATTTTGAGAAAAAAATGGCGAGATTGGAAGGGGATACTCTGTTAAAATTATTATTATTATATGATATGCTAAATTTATTATTATTATATAATATATGTTAATGTTTATGTTAATGAAAAATAAAAAATATACATATTATTGTTTTATTTGTCCAAAAACAGATAATTCTCTTGTTTCTGTAAAAGTTTACTCAAACTTGTTATATTGATATAACGCAAAATTTCTTCGTCGTGAGTTAAAGGAACCCCTAGCTGTGTATTTACATGACGCGTATTAAATACAAATGAATTATTCGGGTCCTTATACTTGACATATTTTTGTTTTTTCTTTTCCTCATCTTTTTTATCAGTATCATAAGTATCATCAACAAATATTTCTTCTTCTCTATCATCATCGTCGCTACTGCCTTCAGTGTCATCGATATCATCATTACGTTTTCATTATCATTAAAAATACAAGGAAATTCATATTTTGTATCGCCAAGTTCATTACAACACATTGATAAACTAATTTCTCTTATAGTGTTAATGGTCGTTATGATTTGTTCACACAATGTTGAATCTTTACCCGGAATAGAAATGATATTATTACAACATTTGATCGAATCGAAATATTCACTTATATTAGATACAAATATGTATCTATTAAAAGACTTTCTAATGATTTTAGGTGGAGGAAGTAATGTACAACTATAGGGGTAGATAATGTCTTTAAACTTTAATACTCGTAAGGACAATAGATTCTGATCCGAGTCTTTGGTAGATATAGATGATGTCACTCCTGCTTTTCGTAGTTCATCCAGAGTCATTTGTTGTGTAACGGGTGGTGGTAAAATTATAGCGTCGTGACTGTTATTTCTCTTACCATTGCTCTTATAATTATTCTTATTATTATTATTATCATTATTGTCGATACCTTTAACATCCCCTGAGTATGCAGTAATATTTCTATAATCACCATACAAGGTAGCGGCTTTAGCCGTTATTTCGTTATTCGAAGTGTAGTTTTGAATATTTTCATTGCTGTTGTCTATTTGACTACCCATGGCAACATTATTGTAGATTGAAAGTAAGATAGAATCCAAACCTATAATATTCATATTTTTATCATCAATAGATTCATTCTCCATTTCGACATCATCAATATTTATATTACAATCTTTATAGCTGTCATCGCCGCTATTATTATTAGTAGTAGCAGTATTAAGGGTGGAAGTGATGGTGGTAACAGCAGCAGTAGTGGTAGTGGTGGCGGTATCGTGGTTTGACGGAAAACCATGAACAGTGTTATTCGTTTTTTTTTTTTATTATACATTTCAAAGTATTACCTTCGTCATGGAAAAGTATAGTAACAAGTGAACACAGTTCGTATTCGATCAACATAAATTCCTCGTCCAAAAGATGAACGCGGATTGGTTTCACTCCAAATTTTCGTCTATCGATACTCTTTTCAGTTTTATATAAGTAAAGATATATAAAAGATCAGAGCAGTAGCACGAGTCTCTCCCTCTTCGAGATGGAAGTATCTGATTTCTAACCAGGACGCATCCCGATAAATGCGATAAAGAAAATCTGTTACCATTATCCTCGGATTTGTCCCTCGAGGCGGTATATTCTTCAATAGTCCTACTTCCATTGTTTATGATTAATGTTGCCCAAGAACCGTTAAGCGGAGGTCGATTCGATTTCAACAAACTCTTATAGAGAGTGAAAAGTTCACAAGTATACTTGTCATTTCTTTCATTAATTTTTATTGCTACATAGTCAATAATTGTCATTAAATCATTATTTTCAAAGTGATCAAAAGATAAAATGAAATTTGGGCACATTAAAACTTTTTTGGCCAGTAGGATGAAACAGGAAGATAATTTGTAATTACTTTTATATGCATTACATGATCATGCTTTTATATCTGTAATCCAGAATCGACTTAAAAAATTAACAGGCGTCGACATAAAGTTGTAAAGCTTAACAGCACCAACAAGATCCAATATTTCGTCGTTTATTTGTAATTCATTAGTGGAGATGTATTTTTTCGTTAATTCATCTGAATTTATTTTTTCCGATAAGTTATTCAATAACCTTTGTAATCTTTCAACATTTTTACAATTACAACTTAATATTGTTACCCATGATTTAATATTTTCGATACTTGTTTCCATTTATATATATATATATATATATATATATATATATATATATATATATATATTTCTAGCTATAAACAAGGAAAAAGAAGAGCACCACATTTCAATAATTCATTTATATATTATTCAATATCAATTGTATTTACACAGTCTCTTTCAAAATAATACAATACATACATAAATATATAGTTAAAAAGAGTAATACAATAAAGGAGAGTATAATGTCAATGCTTTTTCAAATGTCAGTTTTCCCTTTGCAGACAGAAGGAAACATTCTTGAAGTATATCCATCAATTCGCTCATTTTTGGTCTCATGTTAATATTTTCTTCTCTGGCATTTTTCATCCATTCGTTAAAGAGGCGATTCTCCGACAGAGAACGGACGTTGTATCCCTTGATATTTGAATTATATAAAATACAACTTAAATTATACGACATTCCATAGGTCATACTTTTCGATTCACATGTTTCGTCCCTTAGCAGTTCAGGAGGTGATTGGGGATATCTATGCCAGTCTGACTCGTCTATATCGAAAGCGTCATCTGAATACTTGGTACCTGCAAATGTCATAAGTCACATATCGATCAAGTACGGTTGTCCAGTATATATGTCTATAGCAAAATTATCTGGTTTAATATCTAAATATACGATCCGTTGATTGTTCAATCTCGTTAAAATATTTATCATCTCAGCAATGACATAAGGTAATTGTTCTGCAAGTCTGTGAGTACAGGTATCCACGAGATTATCCACAGTCCTGTCATGCATGAACGATTGACCGTGTTTCTTAGCGATACATTGAAGAAAAGATATCTTGGTCATATTGGTATCATCGTAAAGAAGATAGTTTAAAGATAATCCTATAAAGGGCATTTCAATGCAAAATGCCTCTGGATAGACATGATGTATGGGTACAGTTCCTTTCACTTCTTTCACTATTAATCCAAAAAATAACTCGCTTAAGAAGTGTTTTATAGTCATATAATAGCGGCAGTGGTGGTGGTAATAATGACCCAGTGGATGATAGTGCCTTTTTTACTGTCTTGGAAGGTAATGTCGGTACCGCTACCGCTACTGCGACTGTGGCTGGTACTATTAGCGATGTCGTTCTATTATTTAAAGCCCATTCTCTTCTCATATTTAATGTTATACCAACAGGCCAAAGTTCTTGCTTAATGGTTCCTTCTTATCGTTGGTGACCGGGTATACGTTTTTGATTTTCTTCCCGCCGTTACCATGGGATGGTACAACGCTTCGTTAAGCGGTAGTCTATACATATTTTGTTTTACTATCGAACTCATAGTATTTGGTACTTGTTTTAGAGTGGAATTTTTAGACCATATATATGAATTTCCCATACCCTTCCAGAGATCATCCTCAACATATGTATAATATGTTGGAGGGTGGTAGACTATCGATCTCTTAATTCTTTACCTTTCCCTCGCTGTAAGTAAAAAAAAAAACGTCATTTATTTGGATTTCTAATTACTACCCATACCACTATGCATATACATATATATACATATATATATATATATATATATAATATACAAATATAATATAAAGTAATACATACATGCTCTTATTTTATTCAAATATAATATAAAGGAATACATACATGCTCTTATTTCATTCATTCTATTTCTTACGGCAATAATGTAACGTTGATTGATTTAATCAATTATAATTATCATTATTAGTTTCATCTATTCTTCGCTTATCATCCTCATCATCCTCAGTGTTACTCCTAATACTGGTGTGTTTCGGTCTCTTCTTCTTTTTTCTAATATATTTCTTGTTACTAGTATTATTATTACTACCGCTGCTACTACTACCACTGCCACTGCCACTGCCACTGCCACTTGTGCTACTACTGCTAGTACTGCTGTCAATGTCGTCATTAATATCGCTATCACTACTGCTGTCACTGCTGAAACTGTTGCTATCACTACTACTGCTGCTACCACAATTCCTGTCGCTCCTATTCATGTTTTGTGTACTCTTGTTACACTCTTCTAGATATGTTAAAGGCCCATCTTTCTTTTTCTCCCTTTTGAATATACCATTTAAAAACTTTTCACTCCAATTTTTAATACACTCATCTTTATCTTGTGACTCATGTTCAACTCCAATTGTATTTAGTTTATTAGTATTGTGGTAGTGGTGGTCGCTGTCGTCATTTTGGTCTTGTTTCGACACTATGGGGTTATCGGACATTTGCCCCAACTGACTACCGTTACCTGTTTTATCCTCTCGTGTAAAATTTCTTATTAATTTTGGTTTACGAAAGCTATTTTGATCGCTCTCTTTCCATGATCTTTTTCGCTTATACATTTGATGTTTTCTTTTTTTCACCATGTTTCTCACTTGATTCATTTTTACCTTTGCTATTTTTATTTTTCTTGCTATAAGAAGTTTTGCTCTGATTATATTTTTTTATCGATTTTAGAGTCTGCCATTACTTTATCCATTTTTCCCACAAGTGCGATAGCTTGTCTTTCACTCAACTCACTCTTTTCTTTGCTGTTTATATTTTTCTTGCTGTAAGAGGTTTCGCTCTGTTTATATTTTATTTTTTTCTCTAGGATCTCCCGCTGCTTTATCAATGACCCCCACGTTTTCTTCTACAAACGAAACAGTTTCTTCTCCTCTTTCATAACGATCTTCCAAGTTTCTCCACTCTCGGTCCAAATCATCATTATTAATAGTATTATTTGTCTTTATATCATTTGGGTTAATTTTACACGTTCCACCATTCTTATCATTTTTTTCAAAGGATTGACCATCATTGATGGATGACACATCTACATTCTTTATATCATCAATGCTACGGTTATTGCTGTTGTTTTTATTATCATTACTATTATTACCTATCAGAATTTTCTCGCTAGGTTCACCTTTCGTTACAATGATCGGCTATTGTTACATTTTATTACCATCGACGAAGTTGTATCGCCAGATGGTGCTTTTGTTTCTTTGTTATCACAATCCATATATGAAAATAATGCAGAGCTGTATGTATTATCTAATTCATTATATAGCTAAATCATATCTTCCTTTTCATCATCGTCATCGTCATCAACCTGTTTTACTTTATTACTATCTGTTTTACGTTCATCTTTGGTCTCAACTATAACATCACTCTTATCGTCTTTCTCGTTAACATTGACATTCATTCCATTAGCGCAACACGACTCGGTCTTTTCCATTTCACTATATTGTTCAACCATATTTTTCAATATGTTAACTAGACTAGTATTGACCAATAAATGCTTTACTAGGTCCTTTATGTCCATAAGATCACCGGAAGGTTTTTTGTTAATATTATATTTTAGCGAACAAGATCAACACTTTTGATGCTGCTGCTGCTGCCGCTGCTGCTGCTCTTGTTCGTGTTGGCGGTATTCCATATCTTTCTTGTATCTATTTATTGCCACCTCGTATGGCTCTTGGTCGTGTTGATAACATTGTGGAATGTGGCGATGCGAGTGATGGTGAACCGGATTTTTATGATACGACTGATGTAACTGAGATGGATACTGATGTTGCCGTATCTTATTGCTATTGTGATATGGGTGATAATATCTCAACGGATATCCTTTAAATATTTTATTATGGAATTGTTGGTGTCTATTATCAAATCTCTGATATTCATGATACTGGGATACATTTTCTTGCTTACTATACGTTGAATTATCTCGTTTTTTATCATAGGCTCCCGATTTGTAATGTGAATATCTCGGATCGTCAGCGTGCACATAATGGGTAGGATATGTCAGGAGACGAACGGGTAGTTGTTGCACTTCATTGGTTGAATGAATAGGAAATATTTTGGAACTATTCGTTTCAATACTACTAGTCGCAATTTATTTATGATTACCGTAATTATCTCATTGATCACCAAATTCTTCATCACTAGTGCGACGGAGACCGTGTCCATTCATGTTTTGATGCTCCCTAAAAAAAAAAAAAAAAATATTAAAAAGAATTGTAAGGAGCTACAATCTCTTGTCTTATAATAGAAAATATCAACATGGTATTAACATAAACATGAACACTAAGACGCCATAGGACCTACATTTCGATCCAATGATACTCGATTATATGCAAGCTAGCTGTATATATATATATATATATATATATATATATATATATATATATATATATATATATATATATCAACTACCTAATGTATTCTCAATAGATCCGACTGCTCATATCTTTTCAGTTCACACTCCCCGTCCTAAAGATATATTTTTCATTATAAGAAATATATATTTCTTTTCCAAGATATTCATTGTTTTTATTATATATATATTCCTTATAAATATATATACATACATAGAAAGAAAATAGGAGAGAAATTATAGACATACAAAAATATATTTATATATTATCTCGATTTATTAATAATCATACATTTCTAGTATATTAACTTATAAATTCATGTTATATATGTAGATAGATAGATATTATTAATATATCGTGCATGATATATGTTTTGTTAATAACATTAATTCCCCAAGATATTAATATATCGCGCATGTGATTTTTAATATAAAAAAACAAAAAAACATAAGTAATCTTTAGAACCAACATTTTAATTCATTGGCTTTTCTCTCACAAAGTGCTATTAGTTGTATTTTTGAAATGTTGTCACCCTCGAGAATATTGTTATCGAGGCTAGCTGTTATAAAAATTGATTTCTCTTGTGGACTTTTTAATTAGTTCCGAAATTCTGTATCAATACCAAAAGTTATTGCATGCAGACTATTGAATTATCAGTTTCACCACCCCCGACCATAATGAGTCTTTCATTATTTTTCATATAATGTGATTTTTCAATAGCTAAAATTATTTTTTTTAAATAAAATCTGCTTTATCATCAGTATGACTTGCATAGTTGTGATGAGCTAAAAGACCGGTAAAAGCATAAAAATTTATCTTGAGAATTGACCCCTGATGCCATTTTGTGACATCTGTCAATTGCATTTCTCCCGAAATATATCCAAATCGTTGTCTCACCCTGTCGACTAACTTTTTTATTTTAGTACACATACTACAGTCACAGCTGTGATCACATATACCCTGACGTTGACAAAATCTTTCCCAAGCGAGTTGTTTTCCTTGAGAGATACCAGCAGGGCCTCCACATACAGGTGGAAAAGAAGATGGTCGTGCGTTCACGATAATATGTTTAATATTGTAAATAGGTTTTCCGTTCTTACAAAAGGACCAGAAATCAGTTGCTGTCGGTAAAAAAAATGAACGGATGACATCCGCTGTGTTCGAGCATAAATGTTGTATTGTTAAAATATTTTGTACAATGAAAATCTGTTAGCTGTTCATCTGTTGGTTCTGGTGCTTGGTGTTGAGGCTCTTGTTGTCGTCGTTTACCCAGAGCCAAGATGAACGGTTCATGATTCCGAATAAGCTTGAGGACGGAAGAAGTGAAATATATAAAGTATGTTTCTCTCGAAGTCGAGTGAATATGGGGGGGTAATAAAAATTCAAACAAGAGTTTTAAAACATAATCGCTGCATATATCTCGAAGAGCGATTATATGATCTTTTTCACATTGAGGATAAAAATCTCCATACACATATACACCTTTTACTCGAGCCTCCACTAGATGATCCTCTGAAACGGTTTCGGGGGATGGTACCGTTTCCAGGGTATTTGTTGTTGTTCTACTACATAATGGTTTATATTGCATTACTGTCGATAGCGGTACAATGTTGTATTTTTTATGCAGACAATGCATCGCTCCTCTTATTAATCGACATAAAATGGCATCCTTTTTAAAGTGATGCGAATACTGCATATTTGCATCTGTAATTTTTTCTATAACATGCAATAATATTAAAACAAAAGATTGTCTCTTTTCGGTGATATTCGAAAAGCTACTACAATCAATAACTTCTTTTAGGATATCTTTCCATATATTTACTAGTCTATTGGTTACAGTTTCTTTGATGATATTATTGGATGTAGTAAACGAAAAGTTTATCACGTCTCCGCCAAATATTATTTAATGCATCATTAATCTTGATACCCTTTTTCAGAGTACCATAACCATCAATGAGTCTAACCAGAGAGAGAGAGGGGGGGGGGGGTGATTTTTTTTTATCAATTCCGGATAAGCAATGATGGACAGCAAATAAATATTTCACAAATGATAATGCCTATTTATATACCAGTGTGATACAAGTTGGAGGTAAGAATATCATGAATTGATTTAATATTTCGCTATAAGAATTATCGCATAAAGGGAAATAAAGACTGCTTCGTTAAAATGGCTATTGAATATGTATATAAAAAAAAATTATTAACCTCTCTCCCTCTGTATATGTGACATGATATTCGCATGGGTTGGGAGGGTGTGCAGCAAAAAAAAATGTAAAAGTAATAGGAATACGAATAAGTGGGGAGAAAAGATTAAGAATCATTGCTTTTTATATCATGAACAATAATAAAAAAAAGGTAAAGGTAAACACAATAAAGTATTGCTTTTATATATTTTTTTTTATTATTGCGAAGGAGGGGGAAGGGTTGGGGTTACGGTCCTGAGGAACATTGCTGCATTCTTTGGAGGTGGAGGGTACTGCGGTGGTTGTGGAAGTCTCGCTCTTAGTGGTGGGTCTATATGGTGGTTAATCCGCGCCACGACAACGTCATCAAACTGCCAATGAAAAGAGATATATTTTTCATCATTCAATACTAATGTAATGAAAAGAGATTTTTTTTTCTTCACCACTCAATACTAATGAAAAGAGAAAGATTAATTATTATCATCATTCAATAGTAATAAAAAGAAAGATTATTTTTTATCATCATTCAGATAAAACAAAGTATTTCTATGTATATATAATATTGTTTATTTTCAATTAAGTACTTACGATAAAAATATCGAGTTCCTTTTTAGGGAGAAGATGAATCCTCTTGTGTTCCATGGTAAACAAGGTCTCTAGTTCACAAATGATAATACTGATATAACAATATTTTCATCTGAATAATCTTTAGTTAGTTTTCAATTTACGATTCAGTATCATTGTAGATATTATCTTCACTCAACAATGTACCCTCTATTATGGAAATGACGTAATGTATCAGAACATTCACAAAATTCTTCAAATTCAATCTGTTGAGGTAATCCAAAATCAATACGGTGATCAAAATTCCAACTAACGAATGCCCCCAACTTAATCAACGATGGACAGCGAGTGACCATTTCACGAATGATTTTACATTTCATATACAAGGGTGATATTATTTGGAGGGAGCTAAGACATTTAAGAGATTCCAAAATATCTAGTATGAATGAAGATGTTGGTTTATAATATGAGCTATCATAGTGGATATGGAGACTTTTCCGCTCGTGTGATCCTGTCAAGAGGTATTGTGTAAGTTTTTTTCCAACCTCCCACATCCAACAGTAACACCTATCCTGATCAGTAGAGTGACAGTAATGGTTCTGCAAATCGCACTTGGGTGTCATTGTCAATTCCTTTAAGTGATTGAGGGTAGGTAGGACTTGTGTCGGGTGGTGAGGGGGGGGGGGGATGGGGTGAGGTAATATTCCCATCGGTCTGTTGTGGTATTTGTTTGTTTGCGTCTTCTTCCTCTTACCATTATTGCTTCGTAACGGGATATGGAGGAATGTGGATCGGGGGCAGTAGGAAGGGAAGGAGGGGTTCCCCTGATCTCGGACTTTGCGTATGTCAGCAGCTGGATGCATGTTTGTTTGTTTGTGTGCTTCTTCATCCTCTTACTCTTATTCTTATCATTGATTTGGAGAGGAGGGGAGGGAGAGAGACACCCTTCAGGTGTTAGGCATCATTAGAGGGACATTATTGGATTATGATGAATTAGGAGGGGTGATCACTCGTCTGTAACAGAGTCAATTATAGATTCAGTTCAAGTTTAAACATGATGAATATCGTGATGCGAGGGGTGAGGGGTGGGGCGGGGGGGGTCATCTGCAGCACCTGGCATTTCTTTGCGTATGTTAGCAGCTGGACACATGTTTGTTTGTCTGCTTCTTCTACTTCCATGTTTTTTTGTTATTGATTATGGCAGTTTCATTCAGGAGATTTAATAACTCGTCTGTAACAGAGTCAATTATCGATCCAGTTACAAGTTCAAACATGAAAAATATTGCGGTGCGGGGTGGGAGGGTATGGGAGAGGGGGTGCTGATGGGTGGGGTATGAGGGGGGTGGAGTCATCTGTGGCATATTGTTTTAAAGAGGAGGGGAGGGGAGGGGGGGAGAGGCTCATCTGTAGCATACCATTAGTTAATGATTTCCAGTTCCAATCATTATGATAATCACTTTAATTGTGCCTATTTTCTGTTGTGATGCGCCATGTACGAACGTAAGTTGTGCATGCTAGCCATCATTAAATAAGGTTAATGATCCCGGTTATTGATTACGTCATGGTTATTGGTTACGTCATTGATTACGTCATGGTCATTAACCTACTTTCACACATGTACGTATGTGGGTGAGTAGTTCCGTCCTTATATACACTACTTATATATATGTATATATATATATATATATATATATATATATATATGTGTGTGTGTGTGTGTGTGTGTGTATATGTATGTATATATATGAATATATGTGTATATATATGTGTATATATACACACACACACAAAAGTATGTGTGTTTTAGATACTGTATATACGTGCGCACACACACACACATGCACATACACACTCACACTCACACGCACACACTCCCACACACTATCGAACGAAGACAGTGAAAAGTAGTGGCCAACTTTATACAGGTTAGTAGCCCTACTGTCAAATTCATGCCATAGATTACCAGCTAGCGTGATATTGCGAACAGTAGTAAAGGCCTTCTTTATAGCTATCACTTGATACATCCTCAAACATGTTTGCTCTTTTTACTCACGTTTCTAAAACCGATTGAAGCATCTTTTCATTTTGTACCTGGATACAAAGTTATTTACTCCTGCCAGCCAATACATTTCGCGAACGTCTGTTTAAATAATCATGAACTGTGATATTGTGAGAGTTTCACAGTATGGGTTTAGGCAAAGTTTCATTTTTTAATCTAAAACGAGAGAAATATATCACTTGGTATAGCACGGTCCCTTCGCG
>NC_061822.1:23741860-23746860 GCF_019202785.1 Penaeus chinensis
CTGGGAATGTTGTGTGTAATGAACACAACATATTCACATATCATATATAAATTTCTCAGTCCTTTACCTCATTCTTTGTATATATTTTATCTTTCTATTTGCTGTATGTGGCATATTGGTAGCGTTCTCATGTAACAAACTTGCTATGGTAATAACCATTGTAACGAATTAGATAAATTAAGTATCCTTATTATTTTTATTATTACTGTAGTTATTATTATCATTATCATCATTACTATCATTATTATCATTATCATCATTACTATCATTATTATCATTATCATCATTACTATCATTATTATCATTATCATCATTACTATCATTATTATCATTATCATCATTACTATCATTATTATCATCATTAATGTATCGCTCAACTCTCATCAATCAGGGATGGTTCCCAACACAATTTATTCACCTTGTAGCAGATCCAGATCAAGATTCAGTACAAGTTTTATTCAACTTGCCAACAGTAATTCAAACTACTGAAAGAGCAGCGTAAAAAAAAAAAAAAATCCTAACAATGAAAGCATAGGAAGGATTAAATGATAAGAGAAATAAATTTTCACTAATAATAATCATTATTGTATTTTTCAAACATAAAATATGAATTATATTGCATCTATTAAAAAGATTTGTTACACAAATTTTTAATCCTATAATATTATTATTTTTTTTTTAAAAATAAAGGAATAAAACACTAACGTCATAGCACCTTGCCCCTGAAAGATAGTTTTAATCATGGACTGTCGATTTCAATCAAATTCAGCTTGTTACAAATCTGTCAGTCATCAAGCTGTTCAAAAGGAACACTGTGCATTCATGATAAATCATATGCTTATAGCATTTTATACAATGACCAAATTCAGACCACAAAAATAAGTATTCAAATCATCTACTTTTATACTAAATCATTATTTAAACTATACCAAACTTTTCAGTTTTATCAATAATATATTCGCTAACAAAATATATTCATATAATGTTCCTACCAGATATTTACACATCAAATTTCGGCTAAAATCTAAAAGATCTTTGTTGAGGAACCATTCACGTGATTGGTCATTCCAAATTGTAAACAACGCTTCCAAATAACAAAATAAATTATCATTGCGCAATGCTCTCAAAATCCCAAAAAATGTATTATCAGAACTTAAATTCTACAAATTTTCCATTTCATTTCAGTATCACAAAAGTACATAGTTAAAAAAAAAAAATGCATGTTTCTTCTACAATATAACAACATACATATAACAACACACATATAATTTATTATCATTTTCCATAATAATACAATTACTGTTATTATTATGATCACCATCATTATCATTATTATAGTTATTATCATTATTATTGTTATTATCATTATTATAGTTATTATCATTATTATAGTTATTATCATTATTATAGTTATTATCATTATTATAGTTATTATCATTATTATAGTTATTATCATTATTATAGTTATTATCATTATTATAGTTATTATCATTATTATAGTTATTATCATTATTATAGTTATTATCATTATTATAGTTATTATCATTATTATAGTTATTATCATTATTATAGTTATTATCATTATTATAGTTATTATCATTATTATAGTTATTATCATTATTATAGTTATTATCATTATTATAGTTATTATCATTATTATAGTTATTATCATTATTATAGTTATTATCATTATTATAGTTATTATCATTATTATAGTTATTATCATTATTATAGTTATTATCATTATTATAGTTATTATCATTATTATAGTTATTATCATTATTATAGTTATTATCATTATTATAGTTATTATCATTATTATAGTTATTATCATTATTATAGTTATTATCATTATTATAGTTATTATCATTATTATAGTTATTATCATTATTATAGTTATTATCATTATTATAGTTATTATCATTATTATAGTTATTATCATTATTATAGTTATTATCATTATTATAGTTATTATCATTATTATAGTTATTATCATTATTATAGTTATTATCATTATTATAGTTATTATCATTATTATAGTTATTATCATTATTATAGTTATTATCATTATTATAGTTATTATCATTATTATAGTTATTATCATTATTATAGTTATTATCATTATTATAGTTATTATCATTATTATAGTTATTATCATTATTATAGTTATTATCATTATTATAGTTATTATCATTATTATAGTTATTATCATTATTATAGTTATTATCATTATTATAGTTATTATCATTATTATAGTTATTATCATTATTATAGTTATTATCATTATTATAGTTATTATCATTATTATAGTTATTATCATTATTATAGTTATTATCATTATTATAGTTATTATCATTATTATAGTTATTATCATTATTATAGTTATTATCATTATTATAGTTATTATCATTATTATAGTTATTATCATTATTATAGTTATTATCATTATTATAGTTATTATCATTATTATAGTTATTATCATTATTATAGTTATTATCATTATTATAGTTATTATCATTATTATAGTTATTATCATTATTATAGTTATTATCATTATTATAGTTATTATCATTATTATAGTTATTATCATTATTATAGTTATTATCATTATTATAGTTATTATCATTATTATAGTTATTATCATTATTATAGTTATTATCATTATTATAGTTATTATCATTATTATAGTTATTATCATTATTATAGTTATTATCATTATTATAGTTATTATCATTATTATAGTTATTATCATTATTATAGTTATTATCATTATTATAGTTATTATCATTATTATAGTTATTATCATTATTATAGTTATTATCATTATTATAGTTATTATCATTATTATAGTTATTATCATTATTATAGTTATTATCATTATTATAGTTATTATCATTATTATAGTTATTATCATTATTATAGTTATTATCATTATTATAGTTATTATCATTATTATAGTTATTATCATTATTATAGTTATTATCATTATTATAGTTATTATCATTATTATAGTTATTATCATTATTATAGTTATTATCATTATTATAGTTATTATCATTATTATAGTTATTATCATTATTATAGTTATTATCATTATTATAGTTATTATCATTATTATAGTTATTATCATTATTATAGTTATTATCATTATTATAGTTATTATCATTATTATAGTTATTATCATTATTATAGTTATTATCATTATTATAGTTATTATCATTATTATAGTTATTATCATTATTATAGTTATTATCATTATTATAGTTATTATCATTATTATAGTTATTATCATTATTATAGTTATTATCATTATTATAGTTATTATCATTATTATAGTTATTATCATTATTATAGTTATTATCATTATTATAGTTATTATCATTATTATAGTTATTATCATTATTATAGTTATTATCATTATTATAGTTATTATCATTATTATAGTTATTATCATTATTATAGTTATTATCATTATTATAGTTATTATCATTATTATAGTTATTATCATTATTATAGTTATTATCATTATTATAGTTATTATCATTATTATAGTTATTATCATTATTATAGTTATTATCATTATTATAGTTATTATCATTATTATAGTTATTATCATTATTATAGTTATTATCATTATTATAGTTATTATCATTATTATAGTTATTATCATTATTATAGTTATTATCATTATTATAGTTATTATCATTATTATAGTTATTATCATTATTATAGTTATTATCATTATTATAGTTATTATCATTATTATAGTTATTATCATTATTATAGTTATTATCATTATTATAGTTATTATCATTATTATAGTTATTATCATTATTATAGTTATTATCATTATTATAGTTATTATCATTATTATAGTTATTATCATTATTATAGTTATTATCATTATTATAGTTATTATCATTATTATAGTTATTATCATTATTATAGTTATTATCATTATTATAGTTATTATCATTATTATAGTTATTATCATTATTATAGTTATTATCATTATTATAGTTATTATCATTATTATAGTTATTATCATTATTATAGTTATTATCATTATTATAGTTATTATCATTATTATAGTTATTATCATTATTATAGTTATTATCATTATTATAGTTATTATCATTATTATAGTTATTATCATTATTATAGTTATTATCATTATTATAGTTATTATCATTATTATAGTTATTATCATTATTATAGTTATTATCATTATTATAGTTATTATCATTATTATAGTTATTATCATTATTATAGTTATTATCATTATTATAGTTATTATCATTATTATAGTTATTATCATTATTATAGTTATTATCATTATTATAGTTATTATCATTATTATAGTTATTATCATTATTATAGTTATTATCATTATTATAGTTATTATCATTATTATAGTTATTATCATTATTATAGTTATTATCATTATTATAGTTATTATCATTATTATAGTTATTATCATTATTATAGTTATTATCATTATTATAGTTATTATCATTATTATAGTTATTATCATTATTATAGTTATTATCATTATTATAGTTATTATCATTATTATAGTTATTATCATTATTATAGTTATTATCATTATTATAGTTATTATCATTATTATAGTTATTATCATTATTATAGTTATTATCATTATTATAGTTATTATCATTATTATAGTTATTATCATTATTATAGTTATTATCATTATTATAGTTATTATCATTATTATAGTTATTATCATTATTATAGTTATTATCATTATTATAGTTATTATCATTATTATAGTTATTATCATTATTATAGTTATTATCATTATTATAGTTATTATCATTATTATAGTTATTATCATTATTATAGTTATTATCATTATTATAGTTATTATCATTATTATAGTTATTATCATTATTATAGTTATTATCATTATTATAGTTATTATCATTATTATAGTTATTATCATTATTATAGTTATTATCATTATTATAGTTATTATC
>NC_061822.1:23759360-23761860 GCF_019202785.1 Penaeus chinensis
AATATTCGAACTTTTAAGTAATCTTTTTGTTACAGCTGAACATTTAGACATTTTGTTGCTTAGAAATTGGTCTATAATGCTGCACGCGATAACTAAGAAAAATAATCACAATATAAGTGAAAGAGATATCCATGAAACTTTTTCGTTCAAATTAATTTTTTGGGTTGTGGGCCTGGAATCACAATGATATTAGGCCTGTAATTCGACTTCGTGTGACTGAAGAGATGTAATTGCTTCATTTCGATGTAAAATGAGGTGATAACTGACAACTTAAGTATTAAGGAATCAAACTCAATGGTGTCACATTCCGAATTTTTGTCTTATTATAACTATATTATTATTGTTGTTGCTCTTATCTATATCATAATAATTGTGCTTAGTTTCGTCCGTTTATCCATTCGAACAGTTACGTCCTCAACCAAGGCCTGAAGTTCTATTTCATGTGAGAGTGGAACTGAAGTCGCTTAACTGAAATCATATTCCTTGTGGCTGCGTTGTTGAAGTAAAATTGGGTAATAATTAACAATATAAATACCCAAAGGATGATACACACACACATAGGAGTACTTAGACCGTAAGTTTAAGCAGGATAAGAAGGAGAAAGGAAGAAAAGGGGCTTAAAAAGAGTCAGTAAGAATTGATGATTAATAATAATGGTATTAATAATTCTGTTTTATTCCATTTGATACGATAGTTATTCTTGGTGACAGGCTGTCTGTTGTCTGCTGATTCTAAATTACCTCCTGTGTTCAAGGAATGTCCTGGGCTACCACAGAGTAGCAGTGCAGGATTTGAATGCGGATCAGCAAGGTTCCTGGATGAGACCGCTACCACTGCACTACATCGCACTGTAAGGGGTAGAGAAAGAAAGGGTCTGAAAGGGGAATGAGGGGAGAGGGCTTAAAGAGAAAAGGGAGATGGAGGTGGGGAAATAGAGAAAAAGAGAAGTAAAAGGATAAGAGAACGAAGGAGGTGGGTGAGGTTAAGAAGAGGGGGGGGGGGGGTGAGGAGTGAGAGGGGGCAGATGTAAGGCTTAATGTGGGAGCTGTGGATTGATTTTGAGATAGATTCGGAAGTGAGGAGGGGCAGAGCGAGAAAGGGAAAAGGAGAGGGAGAGGGAAGGGAAAAGGGAGAGAGGTAGATAGAGGAGGGTGAACTTCCACAGGTCACGCCATAAATAATGATAACAATGAGGCAAGGCTTGCACTAACACTTTTCGACATTTGCATGGGAAGGATAATGGGCAGAGCTACTATCCGGAGTCACTGTAGTGTAACACTGTAATGCTATTTATATATATATATATATATATATATATATATATATATATAATAGAGATATATGTATATGTATATGTACATACACACACGTATATCTTTGTGTGTGCAAATGTGTGTGTTCGTTTGTCTGTCAGTCTGTTTAAAATATTGTCCGTCTAAAATCTTATGGAAATTTCCTGTTTACATTTCAGTGTTTTTCTTCATAGATGCAAGATTTCCACGAGATTCTTTTCCAAGAGCGTTCCATATTGCGACAATTCGCATGAAAAGATCCCCAAAATACCGGGAAAGAAACGGATGTCTCGTTTTGTGAGTGATTACTTTGAATACACAGTTGCTGCTGCGAATCATTTGCAAAACGTTCGCTTTCTCTTACCGTTTTTTGTCTTGACGGAAACTTTGCTAACTATGCGCGATATACTCAATACATTTAGAACACGGGATTAAGTGTCCATATTGTGGTTATAGGTAAACACACATTAGTTAAATTACTCTTTATTGCGGGAGAGGGTAGCGGTCCGGCGTGGTAGCTGTGTTGAGATGGCAATAAACACGACAAAGGCGCCAATCGCCGTCCTTTTTCTGAACTAGGTGCAGGGGGCTGCCCACTGGCTGCTGAAAGGGCGTGTGATTCCAAGATCCCTCATGTGCTTGAACTCTGCCTTGGTGATGCGGAAACGATCTGGTGCGAGGGGCCTACAACGGGAGTTGACCGGTGGTCCAGTCATGGCGATGTGGTGTGTGACAGTGTGTGGCGGTGTTGTTGCCACGTAGATGGGTTTCTTCAGTGCTGGAAAGTCACGAAGCAGAGCTCTACAGGGGCATTGGTTGGGTAGCACCGTGTAGATGCGGTGGACCCGTACTAGGGCCGACGAGGTGTGGGTGCAGGCTCCTGACTGGTGTACAAGAGACTCCCGCTTAAGGTCCACTGTGAGTCCATAATGCGTGAGGAAGTTAGCTCCGAGGATTGGCTGCTGTACCTCAGCAACCAGGAGAACCCACGTCACCTTCCAGTGGGGGGCACCGCTGAAAAGGAGTGTCATGGAGCGCTCACAGTATACGTTGATGGGAGAACAGTTGGCGGCCTCCAATGTGCGAGAGGTGGGCGAGTGCCTGTCCTTGTGGGATGCGGGGATAAGGCTGACCTCCGCTCCTGTGTCTACCAGAAACCGTAGGTGAGAGTTGATGTCATGGACGTAGAGCAGGCGCTGTCTGGGGCC
>NC_061822.1:23766860-23769360 GCF_019202785.1 Penaeus chinensis
CCGAACTAACAACGGCCCTCTACAATTACTCGAAGCGCCAGGATACGATCTATTGTGGACTTACCAGGAGTGAATCTAGATTGCTCCGGCCTCTGGTGCCTCAGCAGGTGGTCTATGATATGATATATATATTATGCTTATCGTCCTTAAAGTTATAGGATTATTATGATAATACTATTTGTATAGTTATTGTTACTTTTCTGTCCCCTTATGTTTCAACTTTTTACCCTGCATGTGGCGCTTTATCGCCGTTATTGTTGCTTCTGTTATCATTGTTGTTATTATTAATGTTTTTATTATTATTATCATTATTGTTGTTGCTGTTGTTGTTTTTTGTTATTATCATTATTATTATTATTATTATTATTGTTATTATTATTATTATTATTATTATTATTATTATTATTAGTATTATTATTATTATTATCATCATCATCATCATTATTATTATTATTAATAATTTTATTATCAATAATATTATTATTATTGCTATTAATATTATCATTGATATTGTTATCAAGTCACTGTAGACTTCGCCCATCACACAGACATGGCTGTAATAAACACATAGTAGTATAGTAAGCATGAATCACACAAGGTCACATACAGAAGTGGAGGCAAGCGTACTCAGATTTATTACGTCTTGTGCCACAGGGTGCATTTGAAGAAGGCAGAGACTGCAAGATCATTCCAGGTGAAAGCGTGACAAAACAATACCATGTAGTCATTGGTAGTATGAAGCTGAAGAGCCGAAGGAGAAGAGAGGTAAAGGCAGAACCTAGAATTAAATGATGGAGACTGTGAGAAGATTTTACCGGAGGTAGACCAGAAGATGAATTGGGAAGAAGACAACACCTGGTAGACGTATCGAACGTATTGCGGGAAACAGCAAAGGAATTGCTTGGTGTGACAATTGGAAGAAGAAGGGGGCCAAGGAAACATGATAGTGGAACGTTGTACAGGAAGCTATTGTGAGAAAGAAAGCAGCATTGAAAGCGTGGCACAAGATAAAAGATCTGAGAAACAAGTCTGTGTACAATGAAACAAACAACAAGGCAAAGTAAAGAAAGAAGCGAGTAAGGAGATGTATGAGATGCTGGATACAAAAGTGGGGGAAAACTTCAAGACAACATTATAATAGAAACATGGATAAGCCTAGAAGAAGCAGGGATACTTGACATCCCTATTCAGCAAAATCCTTGCAGGAGAGTGAATGCCAGATGAGTGACGAAAGAGCACATTGAGCAAATTAGACGCACAGGATTGTGGTAACTACCGGGGCATTAAAATAATGAGTCATACAATGAAGTTGTGGGAAATAGACGGAAAGCTAAGGAGTTGCTGCAGAATTTGTGATGAACAGTTTGGTTGTATGCCAGGGAGAAGTACCAAAGCTGCCATCTTTGCACTGTTAATGTTGATGGATATATACAGAGGGACAAAGGCAACTGGATTGTGTTCGTAGATCTGGAGAAGGCATATGATAGAGTACCAAGAGAGGAACTGTGGCATTGCCTCACCTCCATAGGTGTTGCGATTTCGATAAACAAACAATCCCAGGAAAATACTTTTGATAAATATCTCACTATGCAGTTAATGATAACTAATACTACACATTTTGTTATCACTTACTTGAAGACAATGAAAGATTAAATGACTAACATAGTTACCAAAAACAGATATTAATATATTTATTGGTTATTTATATTCTATCAGTCACATTCTGTGTCACAAACATAGGGTTTCGCCTCATTCATAAAAATATTATTTCCTTGTCCTTTGTCATTTTGTTTTTTGCTTCTTTTGTTGTTATATTGCTTTAGACTGTTAGTTTATTTGTTGGTTATATGTGATTCTGTATATATAGTTTATATGTGTTTATATATACATACATACCCACACACATACAAACATATGTGTATGTATATATAAATCTCTCTCTTTCTGTCTATCAGTTTTTCAATTTGTGTATGCATATATGTATGTATGTATGTATAAATACATATAAAGAATATATGCATTAAGACTATAAATACATAAACACATAAACGATATATATAGAAACACATATAAACTAACAAGCAATAGCAATAGAACAAATTAAGCAAAATACAAAATAACAAAATACAAATAAATAAAAACTTAATTCAGTTTGATTCCAGTTTGATTTCTTACAATTGATATTCTTGGTGTTACATACTGTCTGTTTCATTTTGCCTCTAAATTATCCCCAGTGTGCAAGGAATGGCCGGGGTTACCATCCACAAGTGCAAGTACAGGTGAGTTAGGAGTGCTGGACAAGTAATTTTATTCGTAGAAAAGCTGGGGGGATGGGGTCTACTGACTAGTGCTTGTCTATGAGTTGGACTAGAGGGGGTATTGTGCTCCTGGGATAGCGGTCAGTGCGGGCCCTGATGAGCACCAGTTTGTTGGTGGCGCGTCAGGGGCCAGCGGGTCGCGGAGGCGTGGATGGCACAGAAGCTTCAGGCGAAACTGCTGC
>NC_061822.1:23781860-23784360 GCF_019202785.1 Penaeus chinensis
TTTCTTTTATCTTCCCCATAAATGTGTTAAGCTGTATGTGCAGTTACGCTCACGCTGGTTTTGGTAGGTTAAAGTGCTAATTGACAGCAAATGGTACGCTCTCCACTGCTGACCTGAGATCACATTACTGTGTGATCAACGGTATGGGTTAAAAAAACAGGAATATCATTCATTTATTACGTATTTGTTAAATTTTTTACATGATTAGAGAGTATATTATTTCATTTGCAACGAATTTAGCGCGTTCATGATTTTACTGTTTTCATGAACATCATTTCATTATTCTTTTCTCACTACCCATTTCAGTCACATCTGCTTGGGACAGCTGTGTGACCTGACCCCACTTTCACTCTGAGTGATTGACACGTGAAATGAATGTGAGAACCGCTGGCATTTCCTGTACATTGTGTTCGAGACTTACATTATAGGATAACACGTAGCATCTGTTGCATGTTCATTGGTGTATCATTAGCATGATAGGTATATGAAAATAGGAATATTTACGTTTATTTGATATTACGGGTGAGATGTTTGTTGCGCATCTCGAGTATTTTTTGTTTACCCATGAGCCCAAGTATGACGTTGCTGTGGCGGTGGACGACTCGTGTGTGAACCCACTTCGCAGGGAATTTGTGTTGGCGACCTTTTATAGAAGTGGCAGTTATTGGGCACAAGTCTTTACACTCATGAAGGTATGTTTAAGGATGTTGAAGGGTTCAAATAAATTCAGAGGGGATGATACTCATTAATATTGAAAATACACGGAGCATGAGTTTGTTGTGTTGGCGTCGACCATAATGTGGTTTGTTTACTTTCATATGGATTTCAGCCAGTGTTATATCCAATGCTGTGGATATGGGTTTGTGCCGTAACTGAGACGTGATGGCAACTACTGGGAATCATGGACTGTGATAGTGTGGCCATTGAAGTGAGTTCAATGAAAATATACAATGTATGATTTATTTTGTGATATTGTTGCAGATTATTTAGTTACGTCGCACGAATTGTACAGGCATTCCTTGTATTATTTAATATTGTGATATAAGCAGTTCATTTGTTTATTTGGATTGGATTGTTACTTTAGTATTAATTGATGTATGTATATTTTCTCTTTTTTTTCGCAAATAGAATATTTATTTTTGTTATCCCTATTACCTGAATATCACATTTCAGGTTGAAACTTTGCTCCAATAAAAGACTGTTGCAGCTGATGGCTTTTCCTTGATATCCCAGTACAATTGGTGACACGTTCTATCGGCGCTAGAGCGGAGCTTGTAACGCGAATTACTTACATTTTTATATAGCGCCAGGGATCTTCCCCTTATCATAGTATCAGAATGCCTGATTACCTGGGGTTGTGTATATGCCTAAAGATCCGCTCTCCGACGCTAGTTCGTTCGGCAACTTTTTGAGCCGGTATGACCCGTTGTTATGTCCGTTAAATAATGTAGGACTAGGGCTAAAGCTAGAATCGTAATTCGCTTATTAATCACAACCCGCTCACTCCTTTGACGTCGCTGCCATGTTTGGGGTAAATCCCATCGATTTGTGATTCATGATAAAAACCCGTAGGGCATTGCATGAGCGCCCATCACAGACTCGCAGATAGAGTGGGTTATTAATATTTTCCCAGCTCATTTCGCTTCATGAAGTACGGCATTATTGACATATTGTTACCTCGGCAGAATTTTATTTCCCTGAGAAGATTCGCTCGTGAATTGTTTCACGTCACCATTCATTAGTGCGTCATTCTGTCGCATATCATTAAATGTTAAATTTAATGTAGTATTTGAAATAATTTTGTATTACTTCTATAACTTGTTTATTGCATTTGTGTAAAATGAACGTTAATTTCCGTGTTTGGCACCCATGTCCGGTCTGTGTGAGGTCACTTTCACTCTCATTACTGTCACTCGCACTCACACACACACACACACACACACACACACACACACACACACACACACACACACACACACACACACACACACACACACTCTCTCACTCACTCCCGCGAGTTTGTCAAGTCGTGATGTGTGACTTGTGACATACATTTCTTCTCTGCGTTACGACAATTGGTTCAAGTAATTCCTTGCGGATGCCTGTTGTCATTTCCCTTATTTACCCTCCTGTCTATCAGAGACGGTTAGCAGTTCAAGCTAGGTCTATGCGGACCGCTGTTACCGTCTCTCTCTCTTCTATTTTTTCCTTAACTTTGTGAAAATAAAACACAAAATGAAAAAATAACGAAAATTCAAAAAAAAAAAAAAAAAATGCAAATTATATAAACAATCGGCTAGTGGCGCTTAACATCCCCTCTTCTCTGTTGTCTTTCTTTTCTCTTACTATCTTGGCCCTTATGTGTATAATCTTGTTCACGATATCTGTCATAGTACCGAAGGAGGCCCTGCTGCAGAAACGGTCGGCTTCGGGCGCTGTTAAAATCGTCACCGGGAGATCGCCAGAAACCGAGAAAGACTAGGATAATTACGCCCGTCGA
>NC_061822.1:23789360-23791860 GCF_019202785.1 Penaeus chinensis
CAGCATCTTGTGATGTAGCTTTATTGTTAATAACTCACATACCACTTTTCATTATGATGTATTTGCGTAACCTCACTGATTTATGCTTAACTAATAATGTATTATACTGAGGCACAGTCTCTATCTTCAATATATATTTTTCACATGCTTCATTCACGACTCATCTATAGAAGTTGCAGAAACCCTGCTCTAACAGTTTAACCCCCACCTTAAATAAGTTCTGTATAGACTGGCTATTCATCTTGCATTTGTTTCGATGTTTTGCTACGAGAAGCACGTAAGCTACATCGACATCTGCATATTCATTTATTTTGTAAATAATTACCATCCGAATATCCATTGATCTACAGTGAACGGCTATTTGATGATTCAAAATACATATCCATATTATTATACTTCTGTATCACTGTATATTCATGATGACACGATTATCAAGACGATCAATGACATTTTCTATCATTATGTTTCATGCATAACAATTTAAGGATGATTAACATTTTGCTATTATAATTCCATGCATTATATTAATGAATATTCAAGATATTCACTTTTGATTACATGTAATCATCTGCATCACACTTTGCTCACTACACATTTTATTTACCCTACCACTATACGACAGAGATGGATACAATGAGGCGCACCTGCTAATTGTGTCAGCCGTGTAGCCGTATAGTGCTGTGTAACCGCATGACGCTACCTGGTCTTATAAACTTGAAAAGGCTTCAAGCTTGAAATATGTATGTATGACAGCTGTATCAAATAAAAATACACAAAATCCCTGATATCTTTGTAAATGGTTCTCGTGACTGTACCGTTTACTAGCGGGTAATCGAACAAATAAAGTGCCTTTTTTACCAAGAACCAAACACTAATTCAATAAACAGGAAAAAAAAAAGGATACATTATATCTTCATCATAGAACATTAACTAAGCGCAAAACTGCAGTAGGGCTACAGTGAATTTGTAGCTATTTTATCACAGTGTGCGCGCGTTGTTTTTTCTTTTCTTTTTTTTCTTTTTGTGTGTGTGTGTGTCTTTGTGTTTGTGTGTGTATGTGTGTGTGTGTGTGTGTGTGTGTGTGTGTGTGTGTGTGTGTGTGTGTGTGTGTGTGTGTGTGTATTTATATATATTCAAATATATATAAAGATAGATAGATATATAATACATATAGATAGATAAATAGACAGATTATATACAATTATAATATATAGATATAGATATATAGGTATGTAATATATATATACATATATATATATATATATATATATATATATATATATATATATATATATATATATATATATGTGTGTGTGTGTGTGTGTGTGTGTGTGTGTGTGTGTGTGTGTATCAGTATAATATACAGATATAGATATATGTACATATAAGAACACACACACACACACACACACACACACACACACACACATATATATATATATATATATATATATATATATATATGTACATATAAGAACACACACACACACACACACACACACACACACACACACACACACACACATATATATATATATATATATATATATATAAACATATATATATACATTATATATATATGTATATATATTGTCAAAATGAAAAGGTAGACTAACTATACCGTGTACATAAGCACGTATAAAGAACCACGCGGCTGCTTGCGGGCCGCGTGCTTACCACAAGGCTCCTCGAGGGGCTTACCCAAGCCGACCGACGTTGGCGCCCTTGCGCGCAGTCCCCGGGCATTTAAGGCCACGTATGACCCGGTCAGAGAGAGTTTCTGCCCAGCGCTTGTGCAGTCAAGATAAGCCGCCCGGCCTACGGCTTCAGGCGGGAGGGGCTCAGGTCACTTCTGCCCAGGGTGGTCGTTGCGTCCTTTTTGCTCGCAACATGGACACAATCTCCGAAATCCCCTCGACCATCGCTTCCCACGACCATGTCTTCAAACCTGTGAGTACACATTTTGGGCCTTTTTCTTTCTTTTCTCTACCTTCTCCCATAAATGTGCAGTTATCCTCACGATTACTTTGTTGGGTTAAAGTGTTAATTGACAGCAAATGGAACTCTCCATTCTTCTGACCTCAGATCACTTTACTGTGTGATCACGGCATGGAGTCAAACAATTTGAATATCGTTCATTTATTAAGTATTTATTTATTTTTTCACGTGATTAGAGACTTATATTATTTCAATTGCAACGAATTTAGCGCGTTCCCTATTTATTTTTTTCATGAACATCACTCCTTATTTATTTTCCACTGACCATTTCCCGTCTTGACCAGACCTCCGAGTGAAAGTCATTAGTCAGGTTTGCCGAGCAATATACCGTGTACATAAGCACGTATAGAGAACCACGCGACTGCTTGAGGGCCGCGTGTTTGCCACGTGGTATTTAAGGCCAAGTATGACCCGGTCAGAGAGAGTTCCTGCCCAGCGCTTGTCCAGTCAAGATAGGCCGCCCGTCCTACAGCTTCAGGCGGGAGGGGCTCAGGTCACTTCT
>NC_061822.1:23806860-23816860 GCF_019202785.1 Penaeus chinensis
CGCTGCTGACTCGAAACAGGTAAGGTCTTGTCCATCCCCCCCCCCCCCCCCCCACACACACACACCTATATTATCTGTTCTTTCTTTTTTTGATACTTTAATTCAATACCTAATATCAACTTGATATTATATATGGTTATTCCTAAGTTTAATTCTTAATATATTCTTTTCCATATATATATGTATATATATAAATATATATACAACATAGCCACAGATATTAAGCTATTAAGAAGCGTGAAGAGTCCAAAATATACAGAAATTAAAAGACAGAGTTTGTACTGTCTTCATGTGTGTCTTTGTGTTTTTTCCCGTGTTCTGTGTTCCTGTGTTCTCATGTTTGTTTCTGTCTTCTGTGTTCCTATGTTTGTTCCCGTGTTCTGTGTTCTTGTGTTCTCGTGTTTGTTCCTGTGATCTGTGTTCCCGTGTTCTCGTTATATTTGTTAGCGCCTGTGTTGGTGTTCACCTATTTTGTGGAATGTTGGTTGGATAATAAAAGTCAATCTCAACAACGTTATTTTCCTGTGACTTTAGAGGAGATTATTACGCAGATTAAAAATGAAAAAATAAAATCCATACTAATGAAGTACAGCAAAAGTAAACAAAGAAATACTAAATAAAAGAACCTAGTATTATTCACAAGTGCCAACCTTGCCAGGACCTAAAAGTAATCTCTCTGAGGTGTGGGAAGTTGTATTTTTTTTTTTTTTTTTTTTTCTAGATGTTTGCTGTCCCGGAAACAAAAGTTGGATCAGAATTTGCTGAACATTCGATCCTATTTCATTTGATAATTGTCTGACTATGAACTATTGTTTCCCATGTTCTTTTGGGTTTGATTTTTGGCTGTGTTAAGGATTGTGATTTTCTTGTGACGATATCTGCTTGGTGTAAGATTAGATCTCCTCAAATTTTTGGTCACCGAGTTTTGTAGCGAACTCAGATTCGTTGGTCAGAAAGGAATTGAGTAAATTCCTGTTGCCCTTATGGCAGATTACTCTAGTGATATGTTGAAGCATCAGGCGGAGTCTTTAGGACTTGTCGGGGATGATGTTGCAAAATATGTAGTTAGTCAGTAGTCGTATTACAGAGAAGAAAGAGTTAAGGAAAGGGATTTAGAAAAGGCAAAGATCGAAGCCGAAGAGGAAATAGAAAAAGCTTGATTAGAAACAGAAAGGGAACAGAAGAACATGGAATATGAGTTTGAATTAGTATGAGTTAATAAGACAGAAGGATCTTTTTCCCCTGTTAGTATTGAGGGAGCAATTAGACCATCCTTGCCTGTGTTTAGAGATATATCTTCTTACTTAGTGAGATTTGAACTGGTTGCCTCATTACTGGAGATTAGTTCTGACACGTACGCCGTTCGACTGGGTAGCCTTAACTGGTAAGCATATATACCTCCCTCTCTTCAGAAATTACAGCTGATTATGAACAGTTAAAATTGGCTCTCCTGAAAGGATTTAGTAAAACTCCAGATCATTATAAAAATTAATTCAGATCTAGTAAAATCGGAGCAGGTGAAACTTTTCAACAATTTTCTCTGTATCTAGGCCGCCTTTTTGATGATTGGATAAAGGGTCGTAGTGTACCAGAAGACTTCTTTTCTCTTAGATCCTTCATGATTTTTTATCATTTTGTCTCTTCTCTCTCCAGATTTAAGGATGTTCATTAAGGAGCATAATGTTAGATCCCTAGAATTAGATGTGGAGATAGCAAATACATGGGCTTCAGCCTACAATTCATATCCCCGCGTATCAAGTTTTGATAGTGGTCGCAAGTTTACTCCTAAATTCCCTCTTAATAATTTTAAAGCAGAATCGGCGAGTATACGTTGTCATTACTGTGGAGAGCAAGGGCATATTAAGCCTGTGTGTCCTAAGAACCCCCTTTCTTTTAAGAAGCACAAGGTAGAATTTTGTTTAGAAGAAACTCTGGAACAGTGAATGGCATGTGTGTTTCTAGAATTTTAAGAGACACAGGTTGTTCTTGTATCATTGTGTGTGATGAATTGATCCCAGATGCTGTTACCTGTAAAATGATTAAGGTTGCAGATTATTTAGGTCGAGTTAACTTGTTCCCACAGGTAAAGAGTTGTATTAGTATTGTATTAGTAATGTTTTACAGGCACCCATTTAATTTTGTAATGTGCGCATTAGAAACTACCCTGGAGTCCAGGATTTGAATCAGTCTATTGCTGAGGAACTGAATATTAGCCAAACAGTCTAAACTAGGGCCTCAAAAGTAAAACATATCCACCCATTAGTATTACCTGAAGAGGAGGCTTTGGAAGTGACAGTCAGGTAGTCAAATGTCTGGATGGCTTATTATACCGGACTTGTGTAGATTCCAAATTCTGGGAGAAAGTGGGGAAAAAGCGCTTTAACTGTCCCTTCTACCTGTAGTATTGTACTTTTGCTTGCTCACAAAAGTCCTCTTTCTGATCACACCTCTCATCGGAAATATAAGGGATTTTTGCAGATCTTGTGACAATTGTCAGCACTTTTCATCAATGGGTTGAGTACCATCTGTGCCCCTCAAACAGACGCCAATTATAACTGAGCCTTTTTCACAAGTGGCCATTGACTTGGTCGGTCCACTAAGTCCACCTTCTTCTGATGGACATCATTATACTTTCACCCTCATATATTTTGCCACTGTCTTCCCAGAAGCTCTGCTCCTACGAGAAATAGATTCTGTATCCACTGAAGCTTTGTTAATAATATTCTCTCGGGTTGGTATCCTCAAAGAAATCCTTTCTGATAGAGGTACCCAGTTCATCTCCAAATTGATGAGGGAATTACATAAAATATTGGGGATTAAACCTTTGTTTACAACCCCATACCATCCTAGTTGTAATTGGAGGATTGAAAGGTTTCACTCCACTTTAAAGGCATCTTTGAGGAAACTTTGCACAGATAAACCAAGAGAATGGCACCGGTATTTATTACCAACCTCGTTTGCCCTTCGTGAAATGCCGAGTGATAGGACTGGATTTTCTCCCTTTGATCTTTTGTATCATAGAGCAGTAAGGGGTCCATTACTTGTCCTTCGTGACTTGTAGGAGGATAGAACTGCCACCGCAGATGATAGGACAGCTTTCCAATACATGATTGATATAAAGGTAATTGCTGCACAGAATTCCGAGATTAGCTCTTCTAGATACAATATTTATTTTGGTTTAAAATCTCAGGATCGTCAGTTTAAACCAGGGGACGAAGTTTTAATCTTGCTTCCAGTTTTAATCTTGCTTCCAGATAAGACAAACAAATTACTGATAGCATGAAGTGGTCCTTACAAAGTTTTAGAATGAAAAATAGGGTTGACTACTTAGTTGATGAAAAGAGAAAAGCTAAACTTAATCATGCAAATATATTAAAGAAGAATTTCAGAAGGGAAAACAAAACTGAGTGTGTAGATTAAACAGTCTTGGTTAATGAATCTCTCAATGTGCTGTCTATTAAATTTTGTGTAAATGAATCGGATGAAGTTGATTTGATGAAACCAATTACATCAGACGGCAGAACGGATGTATTAGATAATAATTCCCCAGACATTTATGGAGGTTTATCCTTTGATCAAAATAAGGAGATACAAGAATTGGTTTATCAGTACGGAGATGTATTCTCAGAAATGCCAGGGTGTACACATGACATTCAGCATGATATAATTTTGGCAACCACTGAATGGTTGAAGACAAATATTTATCCCATACCAGTTCACTTGAAACCACATTTCAAGGAGGAAGTAGATAAACTGCTGGATTAGGTATCAATAGACCTTCATCCTCACCATTTTGTTCTCCGTAGGTATGGTGAAGAAATCAGATGACACCTTTAAAAATAGCTGTTGATTATAGAAGCTTAAATGCTATCACAGTGTTCCATGCTGAACCTGTTTGTTCTATTGAGGAAGATCTCTATAAATTTTCGGGAACAAAGTATTTTTCAGAGTAGTATTTAACTAAAGCATATTACCAAATACCCATAACAAATAGAGCAAAGCCTCTAACCACATTCCCTACTCACCGTGGTTTAATGGAATTCACAAGGTTACCTTTTGGTTTAGTTACAGCTTGTGCATCCTCTATTAGACTGATGAGAATTGTTCTAGAGGGATTGTCCAACATTATTTTCTATATTTGATAATATTTTTATCTATGGGATTTCCTGGGAAGAACACTGAGATGCTCTCAGATCAATACCACATTGTACTCGAAAGCATGGTTTTACGGCACGCCCTTCTAAATGTAAGTTTGGCTATAACCAAATCCATTATCTGGGATTTATTGTTGATGGAATGTTAAAGCCATGTTGAAACTACCACTACCGGAAACTTTTAAGATCTTTTCTTGGCATGATCTCCTTTTACAGGATGTTTATTCAACAAGTCTCTTCTCTAACAAGCCCTTTGACAGACTTCCTTAGAAAAGGGGTCCGTGAATCACTAAAGTGGACTGAGGATTTAACAGCTAAATATCACCAGCTTAAAGCTGCTATGACTAGTGAGCCAATTCTCAAGATCCCAGATGTAAATATTCCGTTTGTTCTTAGAACAGATGCATCAAACTCTGGAATTGGAGCAGTCCTGCTTCAGTATGTTGATAATCGGAGACGTCCTTTTATATATATAACATATTTGTTCCTGTAATCCTGTGTTTGTTCCCGCGTTCTGTGTTCCTGTAATCCCGTTTTTGTTCCCGTGCTCTGTGTTCCTGTGATCTCGTGTTTGTTCCCGCGTTCTGTGTTCCTGTAATCCCGTTTTTGTTCCCGCGTTCTGTGTTCCTGTGGTCCCCTGTTTGTTCCCGTTTTCTGTGTTCCTGTGATCCCTTGTTTGTTCCCGTTCTGTGTTCCTGTGGTCCCGTGTTTGTTCCCGTGTTCTGTGTTCCTGTGATCCCGTGTTTGTTCCCGCGTTCTGTGTTCCTGTGGTCCCGTGTTTGTTCCCGCGTTCTGTGTTCCTGTGGTCCCGTGTTTGTTCCCGTGTTGTGTTCCTGTGATCCCGTGCTTGTTCCCGTGTTCTGTGTTCCTGTGATCCCGTGTTTGTTCCTGTGTTCTGTGATCCTTTGGTTCCGTGTTTGCTCCCGTGTTCTATGTTCCTGGGGTCCCGTGTTTGTTCCCCTGTTCTGTGTTCCTGTGTTCATGTGTTCTCGTTATACTTGTTAGCGCCTGTTTTGGTGTAATGTTGGTAGGATAATAAAAATCTGTCACAACAACGTTATTTCCTGTAACCCTAGAGGAGATTATTACTTAGATTAAAAATTAAAGATAAAATCTATACTAATGAAGTACAACAAATCTTGTAAGGTGGTCTACTCTCCCGTTCTGCCCATGCTGGAGGACGGGTCGCTGCCTGTCACTCGACTTGTTTTGCTTTATTTTGTTTGATTTCCTAGTTTTTATTTGCTTTTGTTGTTTTACCTTAGTTTTTTCCCCTTTTCATCTGGTCCTCTGTAATCAATTTATTTTATAAATTGATTACATAAGCTTTTAAGGTCTCGGTCTTTACTTCGTTTTTATTTTTGAGTTTTATAGGAAACGTTTTTTACATTTCGTTATTTTGTTTCTTTTTTTTTAAATAAAATGCATTTTTATTTTATTAATGTGTTTTAAGTATATTTATTTAAAGAAAATGTTTTAATCTTTTTTTTTTTTTTTTGCCTCTGACGTCACCGAGGCAATGTAATCAAAAGAGATTTAAACAATGAAGTGAAGGCAAACGACTTTTATATATATTTCTGTATGTACATATATGTATATATACATTCATATATGTATATACACACAGACACGCACACACCCACACACACACACACACACACACACATATATGTCTATATATAAGAATACCTACACACTATCTTTCCATCTATCTATCTGTCTATCTCTATATGTGTGTGTGTATGTGCGTATTCACACACACACACATATATATATATGTGTGTGTGTTTGTGTGTGTGTGTGTGTGTGTGTACTCATATATATACATAAAAGCAGACATGCGTGTACATATGTGTGTGTGTGTGAGTGTGTGTGTGTGTGTGTGTGTGTGTGTGTGTGTGTGTGTGTGTGTGTGTGTGTATGTGGTATATGGCAATAGGCATTTGTGTTGTGTTATAGATTTTAACGAGTGAATTAGCTAGCAGTACAGTAATTAAGCTAAAATCTGCGCAGCGCCAGCCGGCTCTTCCCCTTAAGGAGAACTAACTTGAACTTCGGTAAAAAAAAAAATCAATTTTTGTAAATAAGGATCCATATCTGCTATGGCCGTGGCTATCCTCTGGCACCCCGCGGTCAACCGAACGAGTTTTTTGGGTTTTTTTTATTATTATTTTTGCATATTTTGCGATCTAGTATGACTGTAAGACAACTGCAATAGGGTGGCCTCTTCACCGAGGCGAGGGAGCGCCAGTAATCGATGAGTGCTAAAAGAAGGGCCTTCTGTCAGAGGAGTCACCTTCGTGTGTCTCGTGGCAGCCATCTAAGCCAACAAATTCCTTGGAATATGGTAGCTTTACTGCAATATCTAAAGCCCTAACATCAAGAGGGAAAGTGGACAATGTCGAATGTGTGGGACCTGACTCTCGTCCCAGACGACAAGGAGGTGTATGGGCAGCATTGACACCTTCCCCCCGTATGTTGGCTGTGTAGATGAGACTGTGCTCTATATAACCATGCTTATTTACATAAACAACATGGGACCAGGAACCTGGAAGTTCGAATATGCTGACTTGTTGAGGAAACACACACCACACAGGCCTACAGTTGAAGCAAAACGGTGACCAGGAGTGACCTGAATGTAACCTGGCCTCGATTTATGAACATGATTGATATAAAGGTAATTGCTGCACAGAATTCCGAGATTAGCTCTTCTAGATACAATATTTTTTTTGGTTTAAAATCTCAGGATCGTCAGTTTAAACCAGGGGACGAAGTTTTAATCTTGCTTCCAGTTTTAATCTTGCTTCCAGATAAGACAAACAAATTACTGATAGCATGAAGTGGTCCTTACAAAGTTTTAGAATGAAAAATAGGGTTGACTACTTAGTTGATGAAAAGAGAAAAGCTAAACTTAATCATGCAAATATATTAAAGAAGAATTTCAGAAGGGAAAACAAAACTGAGTGTGTAGATTAAACAGTCTTGGTTAATGAATCTCTCAATGTGCTGTCTATTAAATTTTGTGTAAATGAATCGGATGAAGTTGATTTGATGAAACCAATTACATCAGACGGCAGAACGGATGTATTAGATAATAATTCCCCAGACATTTATGGAGGTTTATCCTTTGATCAAAATAAGGAGATACAAGAATTGGTTTATCAGTACGGAGATGTATTCTCAGAAATGCCAGGGTGTACACATGACATTCAGCATGATATAATTTTGGCAACCACTGAATGGTTGAAGACAAATATTTATCCCATACCAGTTCACTTGAAACCACATTTCAAGGAGGAAGTAGATAAACTGCTGGATTAGGTATCAATAGACCTTCATCCTCACCATTTTGTTCTCCGTAGGTATGGTGAAGAAATCAGATGACACCTTTAAAAATAGCTGTTGATTATAGAAGCTTAAATGCTACCACAGTGTTCCATGCTGAACCTGTTTGTTCTATTGAGGAAGATCTCTATAAATTTTCGGGAACAAAGTATTTTTCAGAGTAGTATTTAACTAAAGCATATTACCAAATACCCATAACAAATAGAGCAAAGCCTCTAACCACATTCCCTACTCACCGTGGTTTAATGGAATTCACAAGGTTACCTTTTGGTTTAGTTACAGCTTGTGCATCCTCTATTAGACTGATGAGAATTGTTCTAGAGGGATTGTCCAACATTATTTTCTATATTTGATAATATTTTTATCTATGGGATTTCCTGGGAAGAACACTGAGATGCTCTCAGATCAATACCACATTGTACTCGAAAGCATGGTTTTACGGCACGCCCTTCTAAATGTAAGTTTGGCTATAACCAAATCCATTATCTGGGATTTATTGTTGATGGAATGTTAAAGCCATGTTGAAACTACCACTACCGGAAACTTTTAAGATCTTTTCTTGGCATGATCTCCTTTTACAGGATGTTTATTCAACAAGTCTCTTCTCTAACAAGCCCTTTGACAGACTTCCTTAGAAAAGGGGTCCGTGAATCACTAAAGTGGACTGAGGATTTAACAGCTAAATATCACCAGCTTAAAGCTGCTATGACTAGTGAGCCAATTCTCAAGATCCCAGATGTAAATATTCCGTTTGTTCTTAGAACAGATGCATCAAACTCTGGAATTGGAGCAGTCCTGCTTCAGTATGTTGATAATCGGAGACGTCCTTTTATATATATAACATATTTGTTCCTGTAATCCTGTGTTTGTTCCCGCGTTCTGTGTTCCTGTAATCCCGTTTTTGTTCCCGTGCTCTGTGTTCCTGTGATCTCGTGTTTGTTCCCGCGTTCTGTGTTCCTGTAATCCCGTTTTTGTTCCCGCGTTCTGTGTTCCTGTGGTCCCCTGTTTGTTCCCGTTTTCTGTGTTCCTGTGATCCCTTGTTTGTTCCCGTTCTGTGTTCCTGTGATCCCGTGTTTGTTCCCGTGTTCTGTGTTCCTGTGATCCCATGTTTGTTCCCGCGTTCTGTGTTCCTGTGGTCCCGTGTTTGTTCCCGCGTTCTGTGTTCCTGTGGTCCCGTGTTTGTTCCCGTGTTGTGTTCCTGTGATCCCGTGCTTGTTCCCGTGTTCTGTGTTCCTGTGATCCCGTGTTTGTTCCTGTGTTCTGTGATCCTTTGGTTCCGTGTTTGCTCCCGTGTTCTATGTTCCTGGGGTCCCGTGTTTGTTCCCCTGTTCTGTGTTCCTGTGTTCATGTTCTCGTTATACTTGTTAGCGCCTGTTTTGGTGTAATGTTGGTAGGATAATAAAAATCTGTCACAACAACGTTATTTCCTGTAACCCTAGAGGAGATTATTACTTAGATTAAAAATTAAAGATAAAATCTATACTAATGAAGTACAACAAATCTTGTAAGGTGGTCTACTCTCCCGTTCTGCCCATGCTGGAGGACGGGTCGCTGCCTGTCACTCGACTTGTTTTGCTTTATTTTGTTTGATTTCCTAGTTTTTATTTGCTTTTGTTGTTTTACCTTAGTTTTTTCCCCTTTTCATCTGGTCCTCTGTAATCAATTTATTTTATAAATTGATTACATAAGCTTTTAAGGTCTCGGTCTTTACTTCGTTTTTATTTTTGAGTTTTATAGGAAACGTTTTTTACATTTCGTTATTTTGTTTCTTTTTTTTTTTTTTTAATAAAATGCATTTTTATTTTATTAATGTGTTTTAAGTATATTAATTTAAAGAAAATGTTTTAATTTTTTTTTTTTTTTTGCCTCTGACGTCACCGAGGCAATGTAATCAAAAGAGATTTAAACAATGAAGTGAAGGCAAACGACTTTTATATATATTTCTGTATGTACATATATGTATATATACATTCATATATGTATATACACACAGACACGCACACACCCACCCACCCACACACACACACACACACACACACACACACACACATATATGTCTATATATAAGAATACCTACACACTATCTTTCTATCTATCTATCTGTCTATCTCTATATATGTATGTGTGTGTGTGTGTATGTGCGTATTCACACACACACACATATATATATGTGTGTGTGTTTGTGTGTGTGTGTGTGTGTACTCATATATATACATAAAAGCAGACATGCGTGTACATATGTGTGTGTGTGAGTGTGTGTGTGTGTGTGTGTGTGTGTGTGTGTGTATGTGGTATATGGCAATATGCATTTGTGTTGTGTTATAGATTTTAACGAGTGAATTAGCTAGCAGTACAGTAATTAAGCTAAAATCTGCGCAGCGCCAGCCGGCTCTTCCCCTTAAGGAGAACTAACTTGAACTTCGGTAAAAAAAAAAATCAATTTTTGTAAATAAGGATCCATATCTGCTATGGCCGTGGCTATCCTCTGGCACCCCGCGGTC
>NC_061822.1:23826860-23829360 GCF_019202785.1 Penaeus chinensis
GTGTGTAAATTTATACATACACACACACACACACACACAGACACACACACACACACACACACACACACACACACACACACACATATATATATATATATATATATATATATATATATATATATAAGAAAGTATAGAGGAAAACTTAAATTGATATATCATAATTGTTGTGATAAAGTCTAAACTGCGACATAATTTCAGCTATGTGACTTTAGGACATGAAGTTTGAGGAAGTTAAGTTACTCAGAAGCATTTTTCTGGGCGGATCCTGGTTGTGAACATTACCAAGCTGTGATTTAGACTTACGATTTCAGGAGAGACCTCGAAATGGAATTCCGAATGAACGGGAGACAATAAATGTCTCTCCGGAGATCGCTTCACTAAATAAAAGACTAGGAAAATCCCCCTCTCAGGCCTCAAGGCACATCTGGCCTCATAATAGAGGGTCTCTTAGGTCTAACTACACTCCCCGGGGATATTGCAAGGTACTGCACAGGGATCGACTTAAGTTCACGCTTGAAGAAAAACAAATATATTGTATGTTATCTGTCTGCAAAATTTAAATGAATTATTTGTATTCACTCAAGATATAAGACAGAATGAAGTTAAACTGAGAGACTAAAAAAAAAAGGTTTTAACACCGAACCTGTGATAAAAATAACAATACAGTCACTACGATCATAACAGTTAGTGGAATGTTAACCAAGATTAATACATAATCAAATTAATAACGGATACTAAATATGATAATCATAAAAATACTTTTAATGATAATGACAACAGTAGTGATAAAAAACCTGATTATTATTTAAACAAAAAGTACCCTTCCACTCCAGTGTCTTTCTTTTATGGATTCTGAATATTAACGCCAATAATTATACAAAAACAATGGTGTACGTAGAGAATCAGCCAACTGATAAGTGAATGAATGAACTAAACCAGTAATTCTTGAGCTCTATCTTATTGTGAAGCCAATGATGCCCGTCTAGCCACACCCGGAAGCCAATTGTTACATTGATATAAACGTTACTGCATGAGGACTGCAATTATACCTTTTTCAAAAAAAAAAAAAAAAATAGAATTGTTCTCAAACTTTGTATCGTTAGCCCTGGAAAAGAAATGTATATATATATATATATATATATATATATGTATAAATGTAAAAAAAATGTGTTTCATAATTATTTATTATATATTGATTTCTTTACTTTTGTATGACTTACTGTTTCATTATTTCTATTATTCATCGATTTAGTCCAACAAACTATTACTTTTAGAAAGGGCCTCGTTATTATCAAGATATGGCTTCATCGCCCCCAAGGAGGTAATTGCCCCCAGTTTCAGAACCAAAGATTTAAGACTTAAAAACTGCGATGACTAACTTCGTTCTATTGCACAAAAAAAAAAAAAAAAAAAAAAAAAAAAATAATTTCCCAGTTCATTACTTAGGAGCCACTGCGTTGAGTCATTATCCTTTCCCAGCAGATCTTTCGGAACAGTATATATATGTATATATATACATACATACATACATATATATATATGTGTGTGTGTGTGTATGTGTGTGTGTGTGTGTGTGTGTGTGTGTGTGTGTGTGTGTGTGTGTGTGTGTGTGTGTGTGTGTGTGTGTGTGTGGACGCAAGATGCGAGTGTTGATTTTTTTTTCGGAATTCAGATAAAGACTTAATTTGCCTGTCATTAAGAAACTAACAAATAAAACATAGGAAAACAAATAAATGATTTTCAGCATATATAGTACAACAGTAGACACATCTTATGATAGACAAAACCAATGAACACATAGAGATAGAACCAATGTCCATATCAAAGAAATATATAAAATCCAATCCAAAAAAAACAACAACAACGAAGAAAAAAAAAAACAAGGTTCTAATCATCGTGATCGTGCCTCGACAATGAAGCCCATGCCTCGGTTTATGAAGCTCACACTTACTTATGAGACAACGAATTTTATGTTCACTGTTAACGTTTCTGCTGTAAAGCCTTTGCCTCGATAATTCTTATACTTATACCGTCTCTACTCGTGAACCTTGTCACGTGAACCCGGATGACTACGAGTTTGAACAATATATTCTTTGACATTATATTGATTGGGAATTAAATATAATGAAAGAATACATAATTCATCCGATGATGTAATCTCAGAGAATAAAAATAATAAACACTGAGCTCTTGAAATATTAAATATTAGTACTTCTATAAAACAACCAATTATGATTTATTTTTCTTTATAAAAACACTTAACTTTATGCGAATTAAAGTTTGTTATTGCAACAAACACAAATTAGTTTACATAAATACAAGTGCGCGCTGTGCTCCTTTCTATACCCCTGCAGTGTATAAAAAATGGAATGGTACTGTTTCGGGGTAACTCGTCACAAATCTTGATATCTCGCAAACAGACGGATATATAGCTATGTCTGGTCATTACACACACACACACACACGCACACGCACACGCACACGCACACGCACACGCACA
>NC_061822.1:23834360-23836860 GCF_019202785.1 Penaeus chinensis
TTATTCAATCGATATTTCCTTTTGTTTTTGTCAATGAACATCCGTTTACAGTATATGCTGTGTGGTGCAGCGGTAGTGATCTCGTCTAGCAATCTTGCTGACCCGCGTTCAAATCCCTCGCCGCCAGTGGATGGTAACCCGAACATTCCTCGCACACAGGGGATAACTTAGAAGCAAAATGAAACAGACACTATGTCTCACCAAGAATATCCGTTGTAACAAATGGAATCAAACTAAACTAAACTAAACCTACATTCGTAGGTGTAGATAGGAATGGCATACTTGTGTTTTGTCACAAAATCAAAGTTTATTTATATTATTTTCATATGTTTTTGAATTCATAAAATTTTATTTTCGTCAGATCCAAACACTGATTCAATAAACAGAAAAATGCTGTTATCAGTTTAAAACAACTGAATGCAAAACCGTAGTAGGGCCACAATGACTGTTGATGTGTGTCATGCCATCGTTAATTAGTGTAACGATTGTTCGCAAGCATGACGTCACCGTTGATTGTGGTGTCGCTGAATGGGTAGCTGTATTGGTAGGCCTAAGCAAGGTGAAAGGTATTTCTAGCAGAGGAGACGGAGATGTGGGATACGCTAGTGTCATGTCAGCTATTGACAATTTAGTTAAAATTAAAATATAAAGTGTGACTTATATGTGTAGCAATTTATAGCTTTTTTATATTGTATAAATGTAAATAAGGTTGATGAAATATAAGTTACATTGAATTCCACATGGAGATGGGAACAAGGGTCAAATTATATTTCGTTTTAATTTATGTTCTTTTAGAACTGTGGGCTGATAGTCACGAGAAGCTGCCCAGTGAGAAGGAGACTGTGTGAGAATGATAAAAGTAATAAACAGTGAAATGAAAGTCAACGGTGATAAATAAACAGTGATAAGCTTCGAAGAGTGAATTGGTGAACGTTATACCTATTATGGATATATCTTTGTATTATGTCTGTATTAATTATTTTGTTTGGGTTATACTTCGTACAAAAAATGATATTAATAACATTACGTCTTTTATATACAGCCATCAAAAACAATCGCTCTCATTTAAAGCGGTGTCATAACAGTGCCGGCAAACTCTCACCGTGATAATCAACATCTTCACAGTGTGTATTTGTGCTGAGGAACTGAAGTTGTTCAACATTCTTAGAATCGTTGGGTTTATAGATAATAGACATTTTGAACCCCTTCATGCGCAAAATACCGTAACATGTAGTTGACAGAAAAACAATATTTATATATATATATATATGTCGGGGAATTCAGTAAATAGAATAATTGATAGGATGCTTATCAATTTTGAAGATATTTTTACTATCGGCTTATCTGTAAAGAGAAAAATGGTAATTGCAGAAAAAATGTCCAATACTGGGGGCAGTCATATTAATAATAAGAATACTCTTTCGTTATTCAAAACTTTGTCTAATCACCGGGACAGTGATGACATGCTTATGCGAAGTCCCGGTTTCCTCCGTAACACTCCATTCCCTTTTAGCATGATCTGTTATTGGGATTTTTTTTTTTTTTTTTTTTTTCATCAGCCGTTTTCCAAACAATATTCGCCCAAACAGTTTTCATCGGGTTTGAGTCACATGCTGCGGAAGAACTTCCATGTGGTCTTGGTCATCGAACCACTTCGTAACTGCCCTTGACGTGGGTATTGGGCAGTTTTCCTGCACGAATGTTTGTTTCTGGGAAGGGGCAAAGGATAGCAACGTGCTGATGGGGGGAATATTTCTTCTCACACTTTCAAAATATTCGTTTAAACTGAATCTTCCTTCTTTTTCGGCGTGTTCACCAACACCATGCATGAAAATCCACCCCACTTATTATTGGTCGTGTGCACTCGTCGCCGTTTCATAGAATGTCATATGGCACATCTGAGAAATAAATAATGATAAATAATCGGAACATGAAATATGACGCATAGGGCACTATCCTTACTAATGTGCTTGCAAAAGTTAATTAAACTTGATAATGTTATTAATAGTGGGACATACTATGCCTCTTAAAATAACAGTAATGATTAAATTTCTCCTATGAATGCTGCCACCCACCCTACCCTCCCCCCCACCACTTTCATCAACCACTTACCTAAGACCCTGCAGTAGTGTAATGTGATGCCAGACATAAAAAGTGACCAACAATATCATGAGAAACTGTGAGGAAATAGAATATATCACTGAAATAAAATTATTTATATACTCTTAATACTTAATAGCTCATATGAATCGATACGATATGAATCGATACTTTTGATAATGTTGCTGATGATAACAGTAATAACAATACTAATGCTTATGATAATGATAGTTTAAATGCTTATGATAATGATAATGCTAACCACATCAACAACAATAATAATATTATAAATAATAATGAAAGTGATAATGATGATAAGAAAAATATACAAAACCAACATAAAAAATGACGACAAAAATTATAGTATTAAAACTATAGAATTATGAAAGGGAGGAGTAAC
>NC_061822.1:23841860-23851860 GCF_019202785.1 Penaeus chinensis
AACCTACCACTCTCTGTCTCTCTGTCTCTGTCTGCCTGTATGTTTATCTCTCTCTCTCTCTCTCTCTCTCTCTCTCTCTCTCTCTCTCTCTCGTGTTCAGTGTGTGTAACTTTTTGTTCATTTTCAGTAGAGGAAGGTATGTATATATATATATATATATATATGTATATATATGTGTGTGTGTGTGTGTATATATATGTTATGGCACATTTTAAGTCTAGGGTATTATCTGGTGCCCATAGCAAGTTCAAACTTTTGTCCGGGTAATAAGAAAACACACGGATGAACAAAGTAACTATATTCACTATTTGGTTACGTACATTAATATACATTATTATATATAGATTAGAAAACATAACACAATCCTACTCCTAACCTAAACATCCTAGAAAAATACATCAATATGAAATACTTAGCCGAGAGTGACCATGGGCAGAGAACGCAAAACTCGAGCTGTACAATATGGCGGAGTGGCTTACTGAAAGCCAGGTGTCGGTGCGGTCGGAGTCAGCCAAGGAGTGAGCTCGAGTCAGCCACCGGAACATAGGTCGATTCGGATTCCGAAGCCTTTTACTTGTTGCTAGTTAAAGTATTATGCCAGGTCACCTCAACACCAATTAGATACTTAAATTATATGAGGAATACCGAAATGAAATATACATATATGATAAACGTATCAGTGCAACAAATTAGTATTATTTAGTCCATCTATAACACCTCCACTTTTAAAGGAAATTTATAGTTAAATTTCAACTTAGTACACTATACTCTGGAAAGACTATCAGCTAAGACGTTATCCTTCCCTTTTATATGTTTTATTTCTAGATGGAATTGCTGTATCATTAAAGACCATCGCATTAACCTCTGATTTCGTTTTTTTATTTTATCTAAGAACTTCAAAGGATTATGATCACTGTAGACAATTACTGGGTGTTTTGCACTATTCAAGTAAACTTGAAACTTTTCTAGCGCCATTAACAATGAGAGAAGTTCCTTTTCAATAGTCAAATAACTTTTCTGGTGCTTTTTAAACTTGGACGAATAGTAACAGACAGGCATAAGTACATCGTCTGGGCCAGCCTGTAGCAACACAGCACCCGCTCCATTGTCACTCGCGTCGATGTGCAGGCAGAATGGTTTCTCAAAATCAGGAGACGTCAGAACTGGAGGAGACGTAAGCATGGCTCGTATTTTCTCAAAAGATTCTTGACATTCTGACGTCCAAGTAAATTGCTTCTTAGGGCTAATCAAGTCTGTTAGAGGGGCAGATACGTGAGCGAAATTCGGACAGAACCTCCTGCAGTAACCAGCCATTCCAAGAAAGCGTTGCAGAGACTTGCGGTCTGTCGGGGTCGGGTACTGCAAGATCGCCTCAACTTTGGCAGTGACGGGTGCCACTGTCCCTCCCCCAACCACGTGACCCAGGAAAATGACTTTGGCGTGCCCGAACTCGCTCTTCGCAAGGTTAATCGTCAGCTCAGCCTCAGCGAGCCGTGCGAGTAGAGCACGAAGTCGCTCGAAGTGTTCTTTCCATGTATCCGACGTGATGACGAGGTCGTCCAGGTATGCTTGAACACCTTCCAAGTCTCGGATGACACCATTAATCAACCTCTGAAAAGTTGCTGGGGCGTTCCTCAACCCAAACGGCATGACCTTGTATTCGAAGAGACCGTCGGGGGTGACAAAAGCGGCTATTCTTCTCGCGTTCTCCGTCAGCTCCACCTGGTAGTATCCCTTCAGCAAGTCGATTTTTGTAACGAACTGAGCACTGCTGATACCATCGATGACATCATCCAAGCGCGGTAGAGGAAAGGAATCGGAGTGAGTCACTTTGTTGATTTTGCGGTAGTCCGTGCAGAGACGCAATCCACCATCGGCTTTGGGGACGAGCAGGCAAGGCGACGCCCACTCGCTGTCGCTTGACTTCGCAAGTCCGTTGGCAAGAAGGAAGTCCAGCTCCTCCCGAAGTTTCTTTCGCTTCTCGGGGCTCAGCCGATAATGAGACTGCTTTATGGGCGCAGAGTTCTCGATCAGTACTATATCGTGTTGCACACCTCTGCAGGGTCTTGGGACATCACTACACACACACCGGAATTCCTTAAAGAGAAGCACCAACTCTTCAGATAGACGAGATGACAGATGCTGAAATTTTGAGTTAAGATTAGTCAAAATGTAACTGTTGTTCAGCTTTACTGGGTCATCTATACAAAACTCTTCTGCTTCTGAGATTACAACTAACATCTTGTGCTCTACCACTGCTTCTCTGTTGTGATAAGGCTTAATTAGATTTACATGAACTAAACGTTCCTGCCTTCTACGGTCTGGTGTCTCTATAACGTAATTTACATCCCCTTTTCTTTCTTTAATGCGATAGGGACCAAAATACTTAGATTGTAAAGCATTTTTCAAAAGAGGGAGAAAAAGTAACACTAACTGTCCTGGTTCAAATTCTCTTATTTCAACCTTCTTGCCATATTGTTCTTTCATGACGCCTTGAGCGTTCAATAGATTTTTCATGGCAAAATCACGAACATGCAGTAGTCTCTCTTTAAAAGTATGGACATATTTTGATAATGGCATCACATGTTCCTCTGATACCCAACTTTCTTTTAACAGCTTTAATGGACCTCGAACTTCATGGCCATACACCAGTTCAAATGGAGAAAACCCGAGAGACTCTTGTTTACTTTCCCTGAGAGCAAACAATAACATATGAACACCTTCATCCCAGTCTTTCTCCACCTCTACACAATATTTCCTCAACATACATTTGAATGTTTGATGAAACCTCTCTAAGGCTCCTTGTGATTCAGGGTGATAAGCAGTGGACAAATATTGCTTAATTGATAATTCATTCATGACTTGTTGAAAGAGACCGGATGTAAAGTTTGCACCTTGATCAGACTGTACTTTATTCGGGATCCCAAACTGAGTAAAAAATTTGGTTAGAGCTTTAACCACACTTTTCGCGGTCAGATTCCGAAAAGTAACGGGTTGTAGTACACATGATCGTCAGTAAGCACTGATTACCGCATTTGGTTTTCGGTAATGGTCCGACACAGTCAACTATGATGTGGTTAAAAGGTTGAGCAACTACTGGGATGGGGTGAAGCGGAGCAGGGGGAATTACTTGGTTAGGCTTCCCTGCAACCTGGCAATAATGACATGTTTTACAATATGATGACACATCCTTCTTCATTTTTGGCCAGTAAAAGTGTTTGAGAATTTTATTGTAGGTTTTGGAAACTCCCAAGTGGCCTCCAGTATCATGAGCAAGACTTATGACATCTTGTCTATAAGGAAAAGGAACAACTACTTGATGAATTTCCGTAAAGATGTCTGATGCCGGAACATCAACAGGTCTGTACTTCCGCATTAATACACCAGAATTTAAGTAGTACATACTATCGAGTGGCTGTGAATCGTCAACAAGACTGAAATATTTGCATAGCTCTTTATCCTTACGCTGTGCATCAATTAGCATGTTACGAGTTATTGGTAAACTTTTAATACTAACCTCTATCACAAAATTAAGCTTTTCCTCATTACCCTCTTTATCATTAAATAAGGAACTAATTGTCAAGTTATCAAAATTAGGTACATCAGTCGGAGAGATTTCCTCATCAATGCGTTTAGACACACTTCTAGTCACTGCGCACGAGGGAAAGAGATACGGATACTCATTCTCGAGGGAAAGAGATACGGATACTCATTCTCGAGGGATTCTGTGGGGTTCACTCCGGACGGTACAGGGCGTACAATCGGGTCAGGTACAACGCATTCGCCAGCTACGTCATTCCCTTGCAACAAAGTTGCTCTACTCACAGGTAGAGGATAGTCGTGAACTCCAACTGTGATGTGTCTATCAACCAAGTCTGATCGCAAAAATATCCGTGCTAACGGGAGAGTGACGGTCCCTCCAAAACCCCGAATGACTACGAATTCCCCAGTGTACGAATTCTCCACGAAAGGCATAGACGCCTTAACTAATACACTCTGGGAAGAAGCGGTATCCCTCAATATCCGAACAGGGTAACTCTTATCTGAGGACATGTCACTTGCAACTGATCCCGTGAAAATAAACGGCTCAAAAATATCAGACTTAACATCATTGAAGGTATAAACATCAGTCTCTTCCACTAAATCAACAGTAAGCGAAGTCACTCCCTTAGCAACATTTTTAGCAGCTAATTTAGGGCACACAGCGATTACATGGCCACGTTGTTTGCAATAAAAACAAGTTACTGAAGAATCAATTTTGTCTCCTCCTATTTTATTTTTCCCTTGAGCAGATTTAACAATTTTACTAGGTCTAGCACCCTGATCACCTGACTCTTCACTACCTCCTGACTTCCTGCCAGCACAAAGATAACTCTGAGTTTTGCGTCTACTATGAGTTAATGAAAAATTGTCAGCAAGTATTGCTGCTTTACTTAAAGTGGTCACTTCTCGTTCATCTAAAAACAATTTTATATCAACACTGACAGAGCGCTTAAACTCCTCTAATAATATCAACTCTTTTAAATCAGTGAATGTCTGGACATTTCTAGATCTCAACCAGCGTTGTAACAGCCTCTCTTTCTCAGCAGCATATTCTATGTAAGTCTGTGACTCCAATTTTCTTAGATTTCGAAACTTCTGTCTGTAAGCTTCTGGGACTAAATCATAAGCTTGAAGAATTATATTTTTCACAGCATCATAATCTTTACATATCTCTTTTGGTAAATTAGTGAACACTCTCTTAGCTTGTCCAGTAAAAGCTGTTTGAATGATCACAGCCCAGCTCTCTTCAGGCCAGTCTAAGCTTTCTGCAATCTTCTCAAATTGTAAGAAAAATTCCTCGGGGTCTTGTTCATCAAAGAGAGGAATTAATTTTGAGTGTTTACTAATATCAAAGCGCGGTTTTGTTGACTAAAGCCGGCTCTTTCCCCAATCTGAATCTCTAATTCTAATTTTCTAAGCTCTAGCTTTCGTAATTCAATTAGTTCTGAAATGTTACTATTTTCCTCACGAGGTACGTTATCACATAAAGATAACGCAGACATGGGAAGAATGTCTGAATTTACTAGACTTTCAATAACAATACTTTTAATCACTGCTTTTGTCATGGAAGCTCTAATTTCAATTTCATAATGACCAGCAAGTGCCTTCCAATCGTCTTTTTTAAGAGTAGTATTCACCAATAAATCAATTGAAGGTCCAGATATGAAATCATTTATTTTAAACGGAGCCATGTTAAACACAATACAACGTCAAAATAACTTACCAAGTACGTTACCCAATAATCGAAACCTTACAATAAATACAAGTTGCTGTGATACAAGTCTGTTTAATCATGCTAACAACACTGATCTCCATACAAACATCATTTGAAGAATATATGAACTATAAAATATAACAAGTAGTAAGTTTTTTTGTTTTTGTTTTTTTTTTTGGTTGACAATATTCACTGTTTCACGTATAATATGCACAATGTCATTAACTATTTTTACCGTATCACTATATTCTTTGATTATCCCGGACGGGCCCCCATTTGTTATGGCACATTTTAAGTCTAGGGTATTATCTGGTGCCCATAGCAAGTTCAAACTTTTGTCCGGGTAATAAGAAAACACACGGATGAACAAAGTAACTATATTCACTATTTGGTTACGTACATTAATATACATTATTATATATAGATTAGAAAACATAACACAATCCTACTCCTAACCTAAACATCCTAGAAAAATACATCAATATGAAATACTTAGCCGAGAGTGACCATGGGCAGAGAACGCAAAACTCGAGCTGTACAATATGGCGGAGTGGCTTACTGAAAGCCAGGTGGCGGTGCGGTCGGAGTCAGCCAAGGAGTGAGCTCGAGTCAGCCACCGGAACATAGGTCGATTCGGATTCCGAAACCTTTTACTTGTTGCTAGTTAAAGTATTATGCCAGGTCACCTCAACACCTATTAGATACTTAAATTATATGAGGAATACCGAAATGAAATATACATATATGATAAACGTATCAGTGCAACAAATTAGTATTAATTAGTCCATCTATAACAATATATATATGTATATATATATATATAGGATTATCTCTTGAAAGACGGTTATCCTTGTTGGTTAAAGACATAAAAGGAATGTCTCCAGATTCTGGCTCTTACGAGTAAAGTTCGTAAAAGCTATTTAATTTTCTTCTAAAGGAAGATCTAAAGGAAAATGTAAAATCACATTTTATTGCGCGGAAATGATGAGCTGTGGAGAGTTTAAGATTCAAGAATTCCGCACGAGTAGAGTAACACGAGGCAAACGAGGCAAAACGCTTCTCTTTCACAAGTAAATAGCTAGTGAAAGACAAAGAAATACAACAACTGTATTTCTAAGGATAAGTGAATCATACAGTAGCCATGGACTCACAGTTTTTAAGTTGCAATATACGAGTACATATTGATAATTATAAGGAAGAGTATAAATGTATAAATGTTTAATACAGAGAACGAGAAAGAGAGATATCTGCACGAACGAATACAGATAATGTATATTACACACACATACACAAACACATAGATAGATATATATAGAGACAAACAGGTATATAGATAGATAAATGCCAAAAAAGGACATTATATACAAATTAGAGTTAGGTGAGCCAACATTTTTGAAATCCTCCTGGATCCGGATTCACTAACATACGATCGTAATGCATTAACCTGTGGTTAGTTAACATCGCGTTTGCCAACGATGGTAATGTGGGAATCATGAAGAGATGATACCTGATCATAAATTGTCTCGTTCTAAAGGTAGCTTACAAAGGTTTCTAATAAAGCAAATCCAGTAGTCAGCGAGTGCCATACGTAATTACGAACATGTAAGAACACAAGAACGCAATTTTTATTTCATGGTTGCTGAAATGGCACCTTACAAGCATGCTCGCGACAGAAAGTTTGTAAGTAGCCTTTAGCAGTTCAGCAGGTATATCACATATAGCCATCCTAACCTCAGTCAGGGTAGGAGGTTCCTCGCTGATGGGTGGGTCCGGCACAGATATTGTGAAACCACTTGCATCCAAGTACAGCTGCTCCAAATACTCAGCCCAACGTTCACGAACCCCAGCATTATCTGAAATGATCTGTCCATCCACTGTGCGGACAGCAGTCATCTGCGAGGAGGGCTTAGAGCTCAGTTTTCTCAGGGCTTGGTAGGCAGGGCAAAGATTATTTACCAAGAATAGACCTTCAAGGTCCTCAGCAAGATTCCTGATGAACTGTTCCTTGTCCTTTCTCAGCAGTGTCCTAGCCCTACGTACCAAAGAGTGACGCAAGTCCTGATTGTCATTCAGCCGCGCCATGCGACACGCTTCAGTGGTTTCCAATGTCTCTGGGGAGATGAAATTCTGCCTTGCCCTTGGGTGTACGCCAATGGACACTGGAGCTGCTTCAAGCGTGATTGTGTCTGTCTGTCAGGTTTTCAGGTTCTGTGAATCTATCAGAGACTACCACTGCGAACCCACGGTCAGTCTGTACAAGTGAAACACCCTAGAGTGGTTACTGGAGGGATGAGAAGTTTTGAAGTGTACCCATAGGGTAGTCACAACCAGCACTTTGGTAATTGTAATTCTGGAGAATCCTAGCAATATCCCAGAGAAGGAGGCTGTCCTTTCTGCTAGGATTAGCTCCCGAGCCATGGGGGCCGACAGACATCTCGTAGCCAGCCAGCTCAATCGCAGCCGGATACCGCATTGAAGTCGGCCAAAACAATGGGAATGTCTTACCGGGGGCAATTGTCTGCCACGGATGCGAGTTTGGCATTACCGGCATTACCTCAACTACCGAGGGTTGGAGTCGGCTGGAGATGGCTATAGCTACTCCCTGGAGATGGTGACCATCGCCACGGCCCAACCAGTAATAGGTGTACCCACCCATAATTATTGTGCCGCTGCCAGGTCTTCTCACTTCCAAGAAACCACCCACCTCAACTCCCACCGCCCCAATTCCCTCGATAGCAGAGGTAACCTCTCGTCCTCCCGCAAGGACTGGATGTTCCAAGCATATACCTGGATAGCTCGCCTAAAGTTAAACCTAGGGCGGTCACTCCGGGTGGATGCAACTTCTGGCACTCCCGCTGACGCTGCCCCAAATAAAGGGGTACTGCAGGCTATGAGTCCCTACGTCCGCCTGTGGGGTTCCCTTAGGCTTTGCCCCACAGGCCTCAAGCTGGGTTGGCACCTGCCAGGGCGCAGACGAGACGAGTAACTCTCGTTCCCATCCTGCACCCCATCATTTGCCCTCCCATTTACCCCAGGGTGATTGAGGGGCAGGAGCTGGTACGGAGCCAGGGCGTGTCCACACCCGCCGGTGGGCCATAGCTCCGTACCTCTGGGGCCTCCTGCTACTCCGAGATTTCCCACAGTTCAGCCTGGGACCGCAAGTTACCCAGTTTTCATGGGTGGCCACGAGGAGGCCCTGCAGGAGTCTCGATGACGGAGAGGCTGTGAAATAGAAGGGGAGGCTTATGCAGAGCTGCTCCCTTTTTCGCACTAGGCTAGCCAGCTGTGACAGCTGCAAGCAAGAAGACATGCAAGCACTTAACATTATCTAGGCTACCACACCATTTGTTCACATCACCCTGAGCATGAAGCACACAATCAATCAATCAATTGTTAATCAGCCATAAATGAATAAATGGAAGAATTAATATATTAACCTATATGTCCATCTATCTTTCTATCTAACCAGGAGTGTCGGAAAGTAAATTGTTAATTTTAAGTATGTACTCACTTTTGTCCATAACAACGATACCCCCACCTTTATCAGCCTGGGTGATGACGATGGTCTCGTCGTCGCGAAGGCCTGGGATCGACGGGGGGCGTGACGACGCATCAGCCATGAATCATGCAGTAATCCCTTGGACGAACCCTTTGGGGGTATCGTTGTTATGGACAAAAGTGAGTACATACTTAAAATGAACAATATACTTTCCGATACTTCTGTTTACAGGAAAGTAACGAAAGGTGAGGGGCAGATGGAAGCTGCCAGATTCAAGAAGAAGTCGAGGGATTTACTCTTGTGTTCAGCTAAAGGTAAAGGTTTACTTCACCTGCTGGAGGAGGCTCCCCGCAACCCGTCCATGAGAGGTCTCCCGAAGGTACACAAGGCAGGCGTACCGATGAGACCGATCACCTCTAGTATTGGCAGCGCTCCCAATCGTTCGGCTAAGTATTTGGCTAAACCCCTCTCCGGCGCTATGAGGGTCATCAGTGATTCCCACCTGAAGAATTCTGGGGACCTCATCAGACGTCTTCAAAATTCCGGGTGGAAAAAATAAAAAGCTTGCCAGTTTTGATGTAAAATCCCTAATCACCAATAAACCCACAGACGGAGCGGTCCGAGCAGTCGAGAGGGTCACCAGCTCCATGACAAATGCAGAACTTTCACTGCAGAGACATCACTTCGTTCGCCTGGTGAAGTTATGCGTGGACTTCGGCTACTTCGAATTTGCTGGGGAAGAACACCAGCAGATAAGTGGTCTTGCCATGGGCTCCCCCCTGAGTGCCTGTTCATGGAGACGCTGGAGAGGGATAATTACAAGGATATAATCGGCAGGCATTCAACTTGGCTTCGATACGCATATGATGTCCTCGTCATTGTTTCCAGAAGGTCGTGCTAACAACATACAATAACGTGACTTAACTCCGTCCACGAGAAAATCCTGTTCACCGTGGAGGAGGAAGAGGATCTGAAATTACCTTTCTTGGACACATCCATCGGGGTGACAACGGCCTACGTTTCTCTGTATACAGGAAGCCCACAAGTAAAGATGATTATATCCATTACTACTCCACCCACAGCAACAAAACAAAATCTGGCGTTGTAATCGGCTTCTTCCTCAGAGCACTGAGGATCTGCAGCCCCGAATTTCTTGAGGATGAAGTTGCCTATATAATTAATTCCGTCATGAATCATAAATATCCCAAAGGCTTTCTACTAAACCCCAGAAAGAAGGCGGAGAG
>NC_061822.1:23864360-23869360 GCF_019202785.1 Penaeus chinensis
TTCCAGGACTTTGCTAGGTCCCAGAAATTGAGGATTTCTGGGTCTTGGTATCAGCACACTGACCCACACCATAGACTTGATACAGCAATACAGGTAATATGGCTAAGGAGATTGACTACATCCCCGTTAGCACTTGTTGGAGTATGCTCGAGAACTGTAAGGTGTATCGGAGTGCCGAGTTCTGTGGAACTGATCATAAGTTAGTTGTGGCTTCTCTCTGGGTCCACTACAGAACCCCACATTGTTCCAATTAATACTCTAGAGAGTTTCAGGTAGGTGGAGTATGCCTAGGGGTTTGCTGAAGCTATCTCAGGTCGTTTTACAGCACTCAGACAGACCCTGTCCTTATGTGGGACACCTTCAAACGTGAGACACTCTATGCAACTCAAGAATCGATTGGTGAATGCCCAAGAGCAAGACAAAATTTTATTTTGCAGGAGACACTGGAAGACTGTCAGGGCATTCTGACTTTCACCGTTCCTTGATGCACAGGACTAGGTCACTGCTGAAAAGGGACAAAGAACAGTTTATTAGGAATCTTGCAGAAGGGCTTGAAAGCCATTTCCAAATAAACGACACATACACACACACACACTCGCACTTATATATATTTGTGAATATGCATATATATATACATATATATATATATATATATATATATAGAGAGAGAGAGAGAGAGAGAGAGAGAGAGAGAGAGAGAGGGAGGGAGAGAGAGGCATATATATATATATATATATATATATATATATATATATATATATATATACACACATACACATATATACACATATATGTATGTATAGGCATATATATATATATATATATATATATATACATATACATATAGGCATATGTATATATATATAAATTAATAAATATATATATATATATATATATATATATATATACATATATATAAGTATATACATATATGTATAGGCATATATATATATACATATATAAGTATAGGCATATATTTACATACACATATTTATATACAAATATGTATATTTATATATGTATGTATATGTTAATATATATATACATTTTTTTTTTTTTTTTTTTTTTTTTTTTTTTATACAGCCATTCATTCCACTGCAGGACTCTCAATTCACTATTGAGAGGTTTATATGGCAGTGTCACCCTTGCCTGATTGGATGCCCTTTCTAATCAACCGCGGTTCGGGGCGCAAAACACTTGTGCCACGGAGGTGACTTCCCCTATGACACCTGCGTTTGACTTTCCAAGGTGATATGTCGTTTTTTTGGGCTCGAGCGAGCAGTCAGAGCGCAGGCATTTTTACGACCGCCGCGACGGGGAATTGAACTCGGGAACACAAAGGCCGGAGTCCAGTGCGCTAACCAGTGGACTATCGCGGATGAAAGGAAAACAGTCACAGTAAAAAATAAAATTGAATCGTAACGTTTCGAACTCTTCACGAGTTCCTCTTCAGACGAATGATATACCAAAATGGATCATTGGTATATCAAGTGGAACTCGTGAAGAGCTCTCTCTCTCTCTCTCTCTCTCTCTCTCTCTCTCTCTCTCTCTCTCTCTATATATATATATATATATATATGTATGTATATAATTATATATATGTATATATATAATTATATATATATATATATATATATATATATATATATATGTATGTATGTATATAATTATATATATGTATATATATAATTATATATATATATATATATATGGAGAGAGAGAGAGAGAGAGAGAGAGAGAGAGAGAGAAGGAGGGAGGGAGAGAGAGCTCTTCACGAGTTCCTCTTCAGACGAATGATATACCAATGATCCATTTTGGTATATCATTCGTCTGAATGATATATAGGAGAGAGAGAGAATGAAAGAGAGAGAGAGAGAGAGAGAGAGAGAGAGAGAGACATATATATATATAAATATATATATATATATAAATCCAAATACTCCAATATCTACTACTTACCCGTTGCCTATCCATCCTCCTTCTCACTCTACATGTCGCACCGGGCAATCTAAACGTTCCACCCTTTCTTCTCCAACATCTCCGTCTGCTCCTCGGATATATATTATTTTTTCTCCTTGTGCCACCGCCGTGACACAAGTGTTAGCGCGCCGAACCGCGGTTGATTAGGAAGGGCATCCAATCAGGCAAGGGTGACACTGCCATATAACCTCTCAATAGTGAAATGAGATAGGCATATGTCCTGCAGTGGAATTAATGCCTGTTAAGAAAATATATATGTACATATGTATATACTTACGTCCTGTGTGTGTGTGTGTGTATAAGTTTGTATAAATAGCTCCCACGTGGCTAGCTCCAAGTGGTGTGTCTATGATGGGCCAAGCCCCCACGTCACCCACCAGTACTTAAGGCTCAGGATGACCCAGGTCAGCGAGAGTCCCTTCACAGAATTCCTGCCGACTGTTGTCGGGTCAGGCTGGCTCCAGCCGCGCCCCCCCCCCCCCCCCCTTAGACCAAACACTAAGCCTTATCAAGTCTTGTATCCGTGTGAATATCTGTGTTGCTTACGCTTCTCAATAAAAGAGGTTAAGCCAACCGTCACTTTCACTACTGCTTTAACCATATGTTTAAGGCGGTTTTAAATATCCTTTACATTCTGGTGGCAGGATTGTACTTGCGTCCTTTAGGCACGCAACAATGGACTCACAGTCTCCGCAATCTGGTTATCGCTCGGACCAGTCGCTCCCATACACGCAAAAGTCTTCAGAACCTGTTGTGAGTACATATTTGGGCCATTTTTCCTTTCTTTTATCTTCCCCACAAATGTGTTAAGCTGTTTGTGCAGTTACGCTCACGCTGGTTTTGGTAGGTTAAAGTGCTAATTGACAGCAAATGGTACGCTCTCCACTGCTGACCTCAGATCACATTACTGTGTGATCAACGGTATGGGTTCAAACAACAGGAATATCGTTCATTTATTATATATTTGTTTATTTTTTCTCGTGATTAGAGAGTATATTGTTTCAATTGCAACGAATTTAGCACGTTCATGATTTTACTGCTTTCATGAACATCATATCATTATTCTTTCTCACTACCCATTTCTCGTCTTGACCTGACCTCCGAGTGAAACGTTTCAGTCACATCTGCTAAGGACAGCTGTGTGACCTGACCCCACTTTCAGTCTGAGTGATTGACATGGTGAAATGAATGTGAGAAACCGCTGGCATTTCCTGTATATTGTTTTCGAAATTGTTACATTATAAGATAACGCGTAGCATCCGTTGCATGTTCATTGGTGACACGTTCTATCGGCGCTAGAGCGGAGCTTGTAACGCGAATTACTTACATTTTTATATAGCGCCAGGGATCTTCCCCTTATCACAGTATCAGAATGCCTGATTACTTGGGGTTGCGTATATGCCTAAAGATCCGCGCTCCGAAGATAGTTCGTTCGGCAACTTTTTGAGCCGGTGTGACCCGCAGTTACATACGTTAAATAATGTAGGACTAGGGTTTCAGCTAGAATTGAGATTCTCTTATTAATGACATCCTGCTCACCCCCTTGACGTCACTACCATGTTTGGGGTAAATCCCATCGAGTTGTGATTCATGAAAAATACCCGTAGGGATTTGCATGAGCGCCCATCACAGACTCACAGATAGAGTAGGTTATTAATATTTTCCCAGCTCATTTCGCTTCATGAAGTACGGCATTCTTGGGGTATAGACCCCCCCGTCAATGAAGTCTGTATGCCCAACTTGACATGTTACCTCTGCAGAATTGTATTTCCCTGAGAAGATTTGCTCGCGAATTGTTTCATGTCACCATTCATTAGTGCGTCATTCAGTCGCATGTCATTAAATGTTAAATTCAATGTAGTACTTGAAATAATTTTGTATTACTTCTATAGCTAGTTTATTGCATTTGTGTAAAATGAACGTAAATTTCCCTGTTTGGCACCCATGTCCGGTCTGAGTGAGGTCACTTTCATTCTCATTAACTGTCACTCACACTCACACACACACACACACACTCTCATGCACTCCCGCGAGTTTGTCAAGTCGTAATGTGTGACTTGTGACATACATTTCTCCTGTCTATCAGAGACGGTTAGCAGTTCAAGCTAGGACTATGCGGACCACTGTTATCGTCTCTCTCTCTCTCCTATTTTTTTCCTTAACTTTGTGAAAATAAAACACAAAATGAAAGAAAAAGAAGACGAAAATAACGAAAATTTAACCATAAAAACTGCAAATGATATAAACAATCGGCTAGTGCCGCTTAACATCCCCTCTTCTCTGTTGTTTTTCTTTTCTCTTACTATCTTGGCCCTTATGTGTATAATCTTGTTCACGATATCTGTCATAATACCGAAGGAGGCCCTGCTGCAGCAACGGTCACCTTCGTGCGCTGTTAAAATCGTCACCGGGAGATCGCCAGAAACCGAGAAAGACTAGGATGATTACGCCCCTAGATCCAGTGAAGGACCAGGAACTCGCCAGAGCAGGTACCAGTCGACCCTTAATGCTGTGAACTTGCCTGGACGCCGCAGATCCACTCAACCTCCAGGAGCTCGAAGAGGACGCTTCCGGCCGGACGCCCGTGATCCTGACAAGGACAACGAGGACGTCGGTACGAGCAGGAAGGACCTGGATGAGATCTGCGGGAACGTGCATTGGGCGAGTAAGCCGCCGAGTTAGGACTGGTCGAGGACTACGAGGACGATTCCGAAGTCAAGGAGGACCTGTGCGAGACCTTCGAGGATGTGTGGATGTCGGACGAACGGATTTACCAGGGACCAAGATGAAGACGACGACAGGGACGAGCAGCCACGAAGATGCATCAGGGACAGCACACAAAAGAACGACGTGTTTACAAGTCAAGAACCAGCCAGGTTAGGTCACCCTTGAGGCAAATATCAGACGCCTCGAGGGCAAGGCGTGAGTAGGTGGCCGAGCAGTATGAGTATGTATAAATAGCTGCCACGTGGCTAGCTCCAATATAAGTATGTATAAATAGCTCCCACGTGGCAAGCTCC
>NC_061822.1:23874360-23879360 GCF_019202785.1 Penaeus chinensis
CGTATCGCATCTGCTACAGGGTATGCGATATACAGCACTGTTAGGGTTGCTTTCGGACTGCTTCTTGTCTCGTACCATGTCATGTATCTATTTCCCGGATGTGCTGGCTATTTTCTCTGTATTGCCAAAATATCTGCTAATCGCCTGGGAAATGTCACACGGCGGTAATATAAGAAAATTATTAGAAGGTGAAGGGTCTGATCTTATGAGTATATTCTCCGCCTTCTTTCTGAGGTTTAGTAGGAAGCCTCTGGGTATTTGTTTCATGAAAGAAACTCAGGGCTGCAGATCCTCAGTGTTCTGAAGAGATAGCCGATTACAACACTAGATTTGGTTTTGTTGTTGTGGGCGGAGTAGTAATGGATATAATCCTGTATACAGAGAAACGTAGGCCGTCGTCTCCCCGATGGATCAGAGTGTCCAAGAAAGGTAATTTCTGATCCTCTTCCTCCTCCATGGTGAACAGGATTTTCTCGTGGATGGAGTTTAGTCGCGCCAGTGTGTGTTGTAAGCACGACCTTCTGGGGACAATGCCGAGGACATCATCTAGGTATCGAAGCCGAGTTGAATGTCTGCCGATTATATCCTTGTAATTATCCCTCTCCAGCGTCTCCATGAACGGGCAGGCCATGACTGCAATCAGGGGGGAGCCCATGGTAAGACCACTTATCTGCTGGTATTCTTCCCCAGTAAATTCGAAGTAGCCGAAGTCCACGCCTAACTTCCCAGACGAACAAAGTGATGTCTCGGCGGCGGAAGTTCTGCATCTGTTATGGAGCTGGTGACCCTCTCGACTGCTCGGACTGCTCCGTCTGTGGATACATTGGAGAAGAGGGATTTTACATAAAAACTGGCGAGCTTTTTAGTTTTACACCCGGAACTCTGAAGATGTCCGATGAGGTCCTCAGAGTTCTTCAGATGGGAATCACTGATACTCCCCATAGCGCCGGAGAGGGGTTTAGACAAATACTTAGCCAAATGATGGGGAGCGCTGCCAGTGCCAGAGGTGATTCGTCTTATCGGTACGCGTGGCTTCTGTATCTTCGGGAGACCTCTCATGGACAGGTTGCGGGGAGCCTCTTCCAGCAGGTGAAGTAGACTTTACCTTTTACACAAGCCAGGCGTACCGATGAGACCGATCACCTCTAGTATTGGCAGCGCTCCCCATCGTTTGGCAAAGTATTTGGCTAAACCCCTCTCAGGCGCTATGGGGGTCATCAGTGATATATACATACATATATAGACATACATACACTCACATTCACACACATATGTAAATAAATAAATAATTATATATACATATACATATATATGCATATATATATGTATATATGAATATATATATATATATATATATATATATATATATATATATATATACATATATGCATGTATCTATATATATATATATATATATATATATATATATATATATGTATATATATACATATATGCATATATATATAAATATATACATATATATATGCATATATATAAATATATACATATATATACATATATATATGCATATATATATATATGAATATATACATATATACATATATATATATACATATATATTTATATTTATTTTATGTGTATATTTGTGTATACATATATATTAATATATATATATATATATATATATATATATATATATGTATATATTTGTGTACACATATATATGAATATATATATGTATATATTTATAAATATATATATATATATATATATTTGTATATGAAAATATATATATATATATATATATATGAATGTATATCAATATATATATAAATATATCTTTATATCTATGTATATATATATTTGTATATATATAAATATAAATATGAGGGAGCTACGAGGGTACCTCATGGCGAGCCACCAGGCAGGGGCCCGGTCCATCTCTAGTTCTTCACGACAGATTGTCTCAAATTTGCCTCAGTTCTAGCCCATCCTCCTTCCTGCCATCCCTTGCCTTCCAATACTTTAAACACCACACACTCTGCCACTACCTTTAAACCTCAGTCCGCAAATGCTGAAAGTGCCTCTGGTGAGTTGTTCCACCAGAAACGGAATAGGAGTGAAGGGTCTATTGAGGAGACTCCTCCTCCCAAAGTAAGGTCTTTAGAGTCATCAGTTAAGGCTCCATCCAGAGGCCTCAACGGTGACAGCTTCAGCTGCCACCACATCCACAGGGGCCTCTGCTGCTAGGCAGAATGCCCCTGAAGTAAAGTCTCAGGTACGCCCTTTGCACAGGCAGAGGAATTCTGAGCCTTTTCAAAAGACTCCTCATAGAGTTGTCTTTGGACCCACCAGGCAGGGCTCCTGAGGCCACCACATCCACAGGGGCCTCTGCTGCTAGACAGAATGCTCCTTTGCCCAAGCAAAGAAATTCTGAACCTGTCCAAAGGAAGCCTGTGGAAACTGGTTCCGCAGGAAAACAACCCATCAAAAGGTACTCCCAAGATGCTGTAAAGGGACAGCCTATAGATGTGGGGTGGGCCTTAACTACGGGTGCTGCCAAACACCTAATGAAGTAGTTTGTTAACCTGAAGAACTGGATACCCTAATCCAATGGAATTGTCAGGTAATTCATGCAAAATGGGAAGAACTGCAACATCTGATAACTTCATGTAATCCAGTTTGTGTATGCCTACAAGAGAGTATGACCAGGAAAAATCGTCCAATTTCCCTGAGAGGATTTCAAGTTCAAGCCCATTATGGAACCTTTGATAATGGACCTCATGGAGGAGTATCAGTGATGGTATGTCAGGGTATTCAAGCCCATTATGGAACCTTTGATAATGGACCTCATGGAGGAGTAGCAGTGATGGTATGTCAGGGTATTCAAGCCCATTATGGAACCTTTGATAATGGACCTCATGGAGGAGTAGCAGTGATGGTATGTCAGGGTATTCCCTTCCAGGCCATCTACCTGCAGACGACACTGCAGGTGAAGTCTGTGAGAATAGGCATGACACGACCATACACTGTTGCATCCATATACTTCCCTCTACATAATCTCAACATAGATGATTTGGAAGATTTACTTGGGCAGTTGCTTCATCCATTTCTACTCTTGGGAGTCTTCAATGGTCAGCATCACCTCTGGAAAGACACTTTGTGCAACCCTCGAGGAAGGGCCTTGGAGTCATGGAAGACTTACATGGAGGTGACCACTATCCAATACTTTTGGAGGAGGTGAATGGTATTCCAGCCAATGGAGTGCAGAGATGGCGACTTGAACATGCAGACTGGAATCTTTTTAGATCAACTGTAACATTGCAAGGATCTGTGAATGATTTCCAGTGTGTCCAAGATGCAGTTAATCACTTCACATCACGAATTCTCCTTGCAGCATCAATTCCCAGATGTAGCGGGCAGTACTGTCGACATCCGGTACCATGGTGGTCTGATGAATGCCAACAAGCTGTCAGAGCAAGAAAAACTGCATTAAGGGAGTTGAAACGACGCCCAAGTGATGTAACCTTGATCCAGTACAAAAAGACCCGAGCCAAGGCCAGGCGAATGCTAAAGAAGGCTAGGCGGACATCATGGAGACAGTATGTCTCCTTAATTAACTCTGGGACTCCCTTAGCATGGGTATGGGACAGGGTGCGTAAGATCGCTGGAAAGAGCACATCCATATCACCACCTGCTCTGAAAATAGATGGCATAATCCTCACAGACAAAACAGATGTTGCAAATGAGCTGGCAAAATCCATGGCAGAGATCTCTGGAGCATATTACACTGCCCAATCCTCCACTCTTTGGGTTGTACAGGAATAACACCCAGTGTCATTCTTTAGTAGGATTGCAAGAGAACTTCCATACAATTTGCCATTTTTGCACAAAGAGAGGGACTCTGCTTTGCAGCTCTGCCGTAAGACTGCCCCAGGAAGTGACGGTATTCCATACCAAATGATATCTCACTTACCAGAGAGCTCCCAAACGTTCCTGTTGGATCTATTCAATAGGATCTATAGGGAGGGCACAGTGCCATCCACATGGAAAGAAGCTATAATCATTCCTGTCCCTAAACCTGGCATGGATGCTTCTATACCAGGGAATTATAGAACAATTTCCCTCACCAGCTGCATCTGCAGGTTTATGGAGAAAATCGTAAACTTCAGGTTGACATGGCTGCTAGAAAAGGAAAACGTGCTGACCCCATATCAATATAGGTTTAGAAAACTGAGATCAACCACAGATGCACTTGTAAAGATGGAAACTGCTATACAGAATTCCTTCACACAGCGACGTCATATGTTAGCAGTCTTCTTTGACCTTGAAAGGGCTTATGATACTACTATATGGAAGCATGACATACTCATGAAGCTGTATGACATTGGTTTAAAAGGAGCATTACCTACCTTCAAACAAGGCTTCCTTGCTAACAGGAAGTTTAGAGTGAGGGTGGGAAACAGCTTCTCTAACCTGGAAGGGGCCCCACAAGGGAGTGTCTTAAGTGGGACCCTGTTTGCCATTGCTATAAATGACATCAGGATGTGCAAAGACACATACAGACTGCAATAAATCAAGTTGTGCCATAGGCATCATACCATGGGTTCACATTTTCTCCAAACAAGACCATAGCTCTGGATTTTCACAAACGAGGAAAGTTCCATTCTTCCCTCTATTTAGAAGCAAACCCACTGCATTTTGTCCAAGAGGTAAAGTACTTGGGTCTAGTTTTTGGCTTAAGGCTTACATGGGTGCCTCACTTCAAACAGTTAAAGGTGAAAGCTACAAGAGTACTTAGTATTTTACGGGTTCTTTTGTACCTATCTTGGGGTGCAAACCGCACACTGCTTCTGTAGTTTTACCAAGCACTTATTCGTAATAAAATGATTATGGATGTGAGGCTTATTCATCTGCAACTCCAAATGTTCTCTGAATGTTGGACTCGGTTCATAATGAAGCTCTCAGAATCTGTATAGGGGCTTTCAGGTCTTTACCTGTGGAGTCCCTGTATGCCCAGAGTCAACCACCTCTTTCAT
>NC_061822.1:23884360-23886860 GCF_019202785.1 Penaeus chinensis
TAAAGCACAATTCCAGGACCTCCTATTCATGAAAATGAATGGAAAAAATGGGGAGCGCCGAGGAAAAGAGCTAAGGGCTACGGGTGGAGCACCTTTAACAGAGCAGAAATCCGGAAACGTATGAGGAAAATAAGAGGAAAGGAACATGAGAGTGGGAGGGAGTTTATAGGAATTGGTTATGTACAAATGGTGAGAGAAAAAAAGAAAAAGAGAGGAATATTTCAAACGAGCTTGTTAATTAGCGCAGAAGAGCAGGTTTCAGTAATGCTCCGTCCTGTTGTGAAATAAAATAAATGCTGAAAATCCCAATATAATGCGTTACGTAACCTACATGTATAAAGTGCTTCTCCCTTTACAGAACTACCAACTTAAACATTATTTTAACAAAATAAATCATATTCAGCAGAAGTTTCGTTGCGTACAAAGGTCAAACAGACAAAAAGCGCACGTCAATACGAACATAGGACATGATAGCACGTCAATCCGTTAGCATCAGGCAAGATGCGTCATCGGAAGGCGGCTCCCTAATTAACATATGATAAGTCTTCTAAGGAAATTGGAGCTCCACCATAAGAGATTCTTATCCTGTGTTTATATAGCTTGTCTTACGATTATTTTCACTATGCTTTTCTTTACAGTTCTGTCTCTATCATAAATGTGTTTATTGAGATTCAGATGTTTCTCCAACACCCACATTCATTTTATTTTGTATGAAATTTTCATTCATTTGCTGCGACTGATTTTTGCAGATATCACATTAATATTTGCACCACGACTTCTTTGAATACTTTACAGTTAGGATAAATATATACTTCATATGAAAATACTACAATAGCTGGAAAATCTTCAAGTGATTTTTCAGTGTATGCATACATTTTTTTTTTTTTAAACGAAAGTCGTAGTGTATAATGAAGAGACACTTCAAGGGAAATGTGTATGGGTTCTAACCTTCAATTAGGAAATACAGAAGAGTCTGGCAATTCCTAATTCTTTAAAAGAGGATTAGTAAAAGAGAACAAGAAGTATCACCGAATCAGTGAATGAGTGATTTAAAACGAACTCTGTTTAATCATTATAGTAAATATGAATAGCATTAAATATAAGCAATCATTGCATTAAAGAAAAAAATAGCTATACATAGTTTCAGTGTTCGTGTAAGTGTAGCTCTGTGTGGACGCCAGGCACCCTGACATGTTTTACTTTCTATGTATCCCAAGAGACCAAGCGTTAGATTGGGGTTTCCTTTTTGTTGGCTGATGCTTCCGTATGGACATCCCAATTTTCCTGGAGGGCAATAGCAAGCAAGGCGGCAATGCAGGGACATTCAGAGCGCATGCAGTTTCTGATAGACGCCTGGTGCATTTTGTGAATTTAAGGAATGTTATAGTTGTAATTATACGGAAATTACAAACTTACTGCAGCGTGAGCAAATGGGCCACTCTATAGTATAGCGTTTTTAGCAGTGATGTTAAGAGCGATATACATTGTGTTAAGAGCGATATACAGAAACGTTTTCAAAGGACCTCGCTAAGTGTGAGAAAGCGATTATATTAAGGCTGGCATTATTCCGCATGTGGTTTTGACGTAAGCAGTATAAGCACTTATTCCTAAGAAAATTGGCGCGTATGTTTACTCAAGAGTATTGGAATAGGTTAGGTTAAGTTAGGTGAGGTTAGGTTCAAGAGTCAACACTGCGGTTAGCGTGGTTATGTTCGAGATGGAGTGCGTGTCGACCTGAAGCCGATAGAAGGTGCAGATTTGTGGTATTGAATTGTTGACTATCTTAAAAAGTTTAAGTTTATGTTTACGTTAAACTTCCATCCTCGGGCACTACCGTTCCTTTTACGTTCCCTTAAATTCTTCCTCTTATGCTTTATATCTTCACTCTGTATTTATTCTTTCCCTTAGTATTGTCAGTACAAGTTCTTTAGTGCAAGATGCAAACATTCAGGCACGTCTTAATTAAACTTAATGTATATCTTAATCAACCTTTGAAACCTGAGGGGATGCATTATGGGATCTTTATTCCCATTATTAAAACAAAACCAACGCGAAGAAAAAAATCTCAAAAATATACTAAAATTAAGAAAAGAACCATCCTCCAGTATCCAAAATCCACAGAGGAATATTAAACGGCAAAAACAAAAATAAAACTAGCTTTTGCACAAACGTTTGAACAGCGTCTGCATGAGCGCACATACGCACTCCATTATAATGAGCCCATGCATTATAAACCGCCAAGGTTTCGGGTTTATAGGAACCCTAAGGAAAAATATTTTATTTACTTAAAGATTTCATTTGCGGAACATAACTTGGCGGTCTTAAAAAGGCTCTTGGGCCTGATTGAATATTGAGTGTGTACTTGATGTAGAACCGTGTTAGACAGTTGAATCCAATTCCTTTTATTCAATAACTTTCTAATAATAAATAGCATGTAGCATTTAACAAATATAAGGAAGTGGCAGGAATAATCTATCAAAAATCAATTAATTTCTAACGT
>NC_061822.1:23899360-23921860 GCF_019202785.1 Penaeus chinensis
CACTGGGAATCAGAAATTGCACAAATTTGATGTGATAAGTATAAGGGCAGTTACGTTTCTGTTACACTTACAGAAAAAAATATCAAAATACGTGATAGTATAACATTGATAACGATGATTAGATAAGATTTGGATCATACCCTACGTATTTCAATTTAGTATGCTCGAATCCTAATCTTATTCTGCATTTTCATTATCATTGTTGTTATTAGTATTTCCTTCGAAAAAAAATGGTGCATTTTTTTTTTTTTTTTAAAGAAAATGATAATGAATGGTTCACCTTCTTTTTACGAATTAATTTCACTCAAATCCTTTCAGCCTAACGTCTACTATGACCATAGCTACATGTAAATGCTCCTGTGTAGATAAAGTATGGACAGTTCTCAACACATATTTAGCAGAACATTCAGTTCAAATGTCTTATCGGTGGTAAGGAAGTGCAACCGAAAGGTAAGAAGTCAACTTTTTACCGCCAGACTATCTCTTTCTTTTCCTCTCTCTGTTTTCCACTTGCCTTTACTCAGTAGTGAAGTCTATGGAATTATTAGCCTCTTTAGTAGAAAAAATGCAAATACTTCTATATATCCAGACAGTAGATCTGCCATACTCTCTCTCTCTCTCTCAATATATATGTATATATATATATTTTTTTTCCAACGTGTAAACCCTTTTAGCCTTGTGACCTCCGAACTGCAATTTGTAATTCAAATACCTTCCGCCTTCATTTAAGTTTCCTCACAATTTCGAGTTGATTGAGACATTAGGGAGTTGAGGTCTTTCATGGGTTCATCAGTAAACTTTTCCTAACGGAAGATGAATCTATCTACCTGTCTGTCTGTTTCTAATTATCTCATAAAAATTATCTTGCAGTAAAGAAATAAGAACCGCACGATCCCGCGCAGGTCTGCTAACGATATAATTTTCGAAAAGTATTGAGTGGTATGTAACTTGTGTTGGTGTACCTAAACGTCAAAGAGTGTTCGCGTGTATAGATACACTGACATTACTAAGCAGAAAAATACATTAAATAGGCCAGTAGAAATAAATAAACAGATCAGTCAAATAAGTATATATATACACACACAAATATTTTCTTATACATATGTATATATAGACACACACACACACACACACACACACACACACACACACACACACACACACACACACACACACACACACATACATATATATATATATATATATATATATACAAATATGCATACATACATACATATATAAATGTATATATACACATATGCATATATTTATATATATGTATGTATGCATGTATATATATGCACACACATATGTGCATATGTATATATACATATATGTACATACATATATATGTATATATATACATTATACATATGTATGTATATGCATATATATAAACAAACATATATCTATGTATGTATGTATATATATATATATATATATATATATATATATATATACACATGTATATGTATATGTATATGTATATGTATATTTATATATATATATATATATATATATATATATATATATGGATATATGCATGTGTATATATACACATATATATATACATATATATATATATATATATATATATATATATATATATATATATATATATATGTATATATACGTATATATACATATGTATATATGTATATGTATATATATATATATATTCGTATATATAACAGAATATATATGTGCATATATATACATATTTAACCCAATGCTGACGGGCATGACAGTCACCAATGACCCAGTTACGATTACTGCCTGTCTCGCCCGTTAACCCTTTTCTTTGATCTACGAAAATATTTTACGTTATCTTATTTTGTTGTTACTTATGTTTATAGCATTATAGTAATTATAATGTTTATAATACAAATATCACCATCGATTTCTTCTTTCTTTGTTGGATTTCTTGGCTATCAACCAGCGGCATGTGGCCAAGGTTATTAAGCCAATGGATCCTATTTATTCCATCAATCTATATAAGGTCATAAAGCTTTGTCTCCTTTAAAAAAGTGATTACTTCACTTCTGATGTTTTCGTTATCTGATAATACATTTAATAACGTGAAATCTTTATTTTGTTGTCGATAAAAAAATTTCAGTTTTTGTCTCTGGTTGTTGTAGAGGTTGCATATTGTAATGATGTGATTCATGGTAAGGTTGGTGTTGCACATTGTGGTGGATATCTTTTTTCAACATAGGGAGTGAAGTGGGTGAATCTTGTAGCGTTGACCCTGAGTCGGGGCAACACCACCTCTTCCCCTTTTTTTTTCTGTGGGATGTCCCCCACAGTTTTATATTTTGCTTGAATTTGTTTGTGATTTGGAGGATGGACAACTCACTTTGCCACAGGAGATGTATTTTTGCTTTTATAAGAGACACAGAACACCTGAGATCTGTACGAACTATGGTAGTGTCCAGATCACCAGGTGACCAGGCTAATTTGTCAGCCTGTTCATTGCCATGGATACCAGAGTGGCCTGGTACCCATATTAGCTTGATTGATTTGTTGGCACCATGTAACGTACGAATGATACTACCCAGCAGTTCATTTTTAGTGGTTTCTAAAGATTTAATAGCTTTAAGTGAACTTGATGAATCTGAAAAAATAACTATTCTATCGTGGGTCGTCGATAGTGCAAAATCAATAGCTTTGTCAATAGCAAAATGTTCAGCAAGAAAGATCGATGTATGATTCGGCAGTCTGAACTTTAGTTCACATTCAGACGACCATACACCCGCACCCACACACTCATCTGTCTTGGAGCCGTCGGTATTTATATGAAAAAAACTTGAGATGTTTAATAAGTATCTCTCTGAACCTCTGGCGTACCTCAACCTCCGGCGCCATGGCCTTGGCTGACGGAGGCCAGGCTTCCATAATAGAAAAATTGGGGGTTTCCCATGGCGCTATGTTTGACTGAACTAGGGTATAGGGAGATCTATACCGACTTTCTAGTGCCTCCTTTGCCATTAGGGTGGCTCGGGTCTCAAGCCACCTTTGCGGCATAGGTCAGTGCTAACTGGCCGCGTCTGAATTGGAGGGGAGGTACTCCTGACTCCACCTCAAGACGCTCGATCCGAGTGCATTTTAGGGCTCCAACACACACGCAAACAAGCATTCTGCACAGCAACCAAACCTTTCAAACTTTTTCTCGATGCCGAACCATACACGATTGACCCACAATCTACTTTAGACCTAATCAGGGCTTTATATATCATTAGCAAAGACTGTCTATCAGCTCCCCATTTATTACCAGAAATACACTTTAATATATTTAGTGCTTTTTGACATTTATTCTTTAATTGACCAATGTGGTCTTTCCAATTGAGTCTACTATCAAAAAGTAGACCGAGAAATTTTGCAGATTTTATATAGGTATTGGGTGGTTGTCTACAATGAGCTTGATGTTCGGCTTCCTCCTACGTGAAAAAAATACCCCAATACTCTTTCTAGTGGAAAACTTAAAACCCCACTGGAGGCCCCAGTTACGAATCATATCCAGTGCCAATTGGATGCGATTTGCTGAGAATTCTGCATTATTGCTGGAATGCCATAATGCACAATCATCAGCGTACAGTGAGTATTTTAGTTTCCGAGGAGGAGCTGGTAAGATGTCATTAATCATACACAGAAATAATGTTGGTGACAAGACACTTCCTTGTGGGACCCCGTTTGCCTGGACAAAAATGTCCGAAAAAGTGACATTGTCAGAAAACAATTTGACAGAAAACGTCCTGTCAGAAATGAAATTTTGAATAAAACAAGGCAAGTTTCCACGTAATCCGAAAGCATAAAGTTTTCTGAGTAGGCCATATTGCCATGTCATGTCGTAGGCTTTTTCTATATCTAAAGATACTGAAATCAAAAATTCTTTTTTGGCAATTGCCTCTTGAATATGACTGTCCAGCTTTACTAGTTGATCGAGAGTTTGGCGTCCCTTTCGGAAGCCGCACTGCTCATCAACTTGTAAATTACTGCTATTTAAGAAATGCAATAGCCTACTGTTAATAATTTGTTCTATGACTTTGCATAATCAACTTATTAACGCAATTGGTCGGTAGGAGATGGCAGATCTGGGATTACCCCCTCCTTTCAATACGGGAATGATGTGGGCATCTTAAGTGTGGCTTTTCCGAATTTCATTGTACACTTCTAGCAACTTAATGATGTTCTCATGATTAAGATGCTTTATCATCTCATATCGAATCTCATCAGAGCCTGGGGATGTTCCTCTACAGGCTTCTAGGGCTCGGACAAGCTCATTCATTGTAAGGCTTTATTATAATCAAAGTCATCTCCTGTGGCAAAGGGAATAGGTTGCAGCTCAGCGGCTTCCTTGGTGGTCAAGAAAGCGAGATGTTAATTGTCTGAGCTGCTTGTGTAAGAGAACTGTCTGGCGAGTACATTAGCAATGTCTCTAGGAGAATCGAAATTGGTTCCTTCGTGAATGATGTCTGTAATTTTGCAAGATGTTTTGTTCTTATTTATTTTTCTAACAGTGGACAAAACCTCTGATACTTTGGTGTTACTATTTATTGTAGAGACAAAGCTTCGCCAGAAGTCTCTTTTAGCTTGTCTAATTATTCTACTAGCCCTAGATCTTGCTAGTTTGTAGTTGCAAAGTTATCATTTGTGATATTATTTTTGAAAAGCCTGTAGGCCTTATTGCGTCGGCACAGCGCCCTGCGGCAATCTGGTGTCCACCATGGAACTCTATGCTTAATGCTATCTGTCGAAGTTTTAGGAATGGATAAGAATGCTGCTTCTATAATCGCATTCTGAATATGGTTTACTTTATCATCAATGGTTTCTCCAACAAGTTCGAGCTTGACGCTCCTTGTAAAGGCGACCCAGTCTGCTCTTTTTACTTTAAATTTAGGCGCTGAAGGCGTTCTTGCTGTGTTGCATGAATATAGGAAGGTGATCGCTTCTCAATGAGTCATCAATGGTGTGCCACAGGCACTTGGCTGCTATTGATGAAGAGACCAGTGATAAGTCAATAAAGCTCAAATTCCCGGTATTATCGTCCACCCTCGTCGGGCTACCATCGTTCAGGACTAAATCAGAATCATTAATCAGCTTAACTAGTTGCTCACCTCTACCATCCGCCCGCAGGGAACCCCATAATGTATGATGAGCATTGAAATCACCTCAAATTAATTTATTTTGTGGCAAACTGTCCTGAAGAGCAAAAAGCTCATCATAAATTAACACTTTATCAGGGGGACAATAAACCAAACATGTAGTCAGATACGTGTTATTGCATGCGACAAACTCCAAAGTAGAATTAATAATCACTTCTGTAAATGGGAGGCTTTGGTGGATGTACATGGCGACTCCGCCTCTACCCCTACCCTCTCGATCCTTCCGACACAAATGGTAGTTTCTCAGTGATACGACCTCGTCAGAGACGAGGTTTGTTAAGTGTGTTTCTTGTAGGACTATAATGTCGGGAGCATAGGACGAGGCTAATAATCTGAGGTCGTTTACTTTAGATCTTAGACTTCGACAGTTCCATTGCATAATGGTAAACGCGATGATTACGTTTTATGGGATTTGGAAGTTCCTTGTCCGCCAGTTTTAATTTTCTTTTTCTGGGAGGGAGGTTCGTCCTCCTCTCCCTCGCTGCCCAGAGGCCTTCCATGGGTATATTTGGAGACAGTAGCCTCCATGTCCTGCATCTTGCTGCCAAGGAGACGCCCGGTGGAGGATGATCTACTTCGAGAAGCAGACCAAACACCAGACGAATCCCTAGCAGGAGCCGCCTGGACGAGAAGGTGCGATCCAGATTGTGTTTTGGTATCATCCTCCTTATGATGCTGCTGCTTTTGCTGGTTTGATTCAGCAATTTGTTGAATTGTATTTTTCAATTCTTTGATTTGATTCATTCCTTAACCGTTTCCTTTAACTCTGCAATTTCTTTATCCTTAGCTGCAAGTTCCTGACTGATACCGTTTGCACTGGAAGTGTTGTTAGTTGCTGCTGAAGCGTAGGAAGTATTGGGTTTGCTGGTCAAACCTTCAACTTTCCTCTTGGCTTCACGGTAACTAACATCATGCCCTCTCATGTATGCTAATATTTCAGTCTCCTTCTTCAAGCTGCTGCACTCGGCAGAGCCAGATTGATGGGGACCTCCACAGTTAGCACACTTGAGTGTTTTCTCTTTTGGCATCTATAACAGCGCATAGGATTTTGAATGTAAGGTCGCACTTGGACACGTTCATATCTAACCGTGACATACTCAGGAATTTTACTTGAAGCAAATGCAAAAAGCACAATCCGGTTTTTGTTCGCACATTCCCGTCTTTCTTGGTTATGCAGTTCACGTCCACTACGCTTTGGTCCTTCATATCTTCCAGAATTTCACTCTCCTCCATTGTCCTCAAATCCCTGCTGAAGATTACATGAATCTGTGTCAGTTTAGGCAAGTCCTTAGTCTGGGAGTTGAATTGTTACCATCTCGTAATTTCTTGACAAAATCAAAATCGCCGTCCACTTGACCATCAAGGACCTTCTTGATAATGAAGGGGCTCACATTCAAAAGCGACTGATTTTCATTCACGCATTTGACAGTCAAATACCTTGCATTCTGTGGAGGGGTTGAAAAGAATCGTCGTTCACGTTTGTCATCAGTAGGGGTTCCGTTAATCAGGGTCGTAGTGCGAAGGACGGTAATTCGATGCCCACCCCCCAGGCGAATACGGGAGCCCACAAGGGTACTCCGTAGGCTCAGGGAAGTCACATGAAGAGAGGAAGGGAATTCAGAATAAAGAAAATGTCCAAAGGACGCCCCAGACTATTGGGCCTCCCTACCCAGGGGTCAATGCCCATAAGGGCTACCCTAGTGTAGGAGAGTGCTGCGGGTCTGAGGTGGGGTGCTTACTACGCCTACTGTAGTCTCGTGTGACCTGCAAAATCAAGGCACTGAAGGTGCAGGCAAAGCACAAATTGCTGAAAAAATCAGAAATTTACGTTAAAAAACTCGAGACGAGAGGCTCCAGACACCAGGGTAGCTCTTGTGGCACAACGCTTTCGATCTATTGCTGCTGAGTCTGAAAAGAGGTCCGAGCTGGTCAAAGTTTCGTACACGAGTGTACACAAGTGCACCATCGATCTTTCTTTCTTCTTTCTTTGTTGGATTTCTTGGCTATCAACCAGCGGCATGTGGCCAAGGTTATTAAGCCAATGGATCCTATTTATTCTTTCAATCTATATAAGGTCATAAAGTTTTGTCTCCCTTAGAAAAGTGATTACTTTATTTATTATTTTTTCATCATTAGATAATAGATTTGATGTTGTAAAATCTATATGTTTTTGTCTTAGGTAATTTTTTAGTGGTATTCTGCTATTGTTGAAGTTTGGGCATATTGTTAGCAGATGGGGTATGGTGAGGGTGGTGGTACAGTGAGGGCATCATGGAGGAAATTTTTTTTCTATATAGGGAGTGAGGTGGGTGAGCTTGGTAGAGTTGACCCTAAGGCGGGCCAACACCACCTCCTCCCTTCTATTCTTTCTGTGGGATGTGTCCCACAGTTCTATGTGTGTTTTTATTTTTTGTGTGAGTTGGAGGTTGGTCCACTCACTTTGCCACAGGAGATGTATTTTTGCTTTTATAAGAGACACAAAACACCTGAGATCTGTACGAACTATGGTAGTGTCCAGATCGCCAGTTGACCCGGCTAGTTTGTCAGCCTGTTCATTACCATGGATACCAGAGTGACCTGGTACCCATATCAGTTTGATTGATTTGTTGGCACCGTGTAACTTACGAATGATATTACCCAGCAGTTCATTTTTAGTGGTTTCTAAGGATTTAATAGCTTTAAGTGAACTTAATGAATCGGAAAAAATGACTATTCTATCGTGGGTCGTCGATAGTGCAAAATCTATGGCTTTATCAATGGCAAATAGTTCAGCAAGAAAAATCGATGTATGATTCGGCAATCTAAACTTTAGGTCACATTCAGTCGACCATACACCCGCACCTACACACTCATCTGTCTTGGAGCCGTCGGTATATATATGAAAAAAGGATAGATGTTTAATAAGGATCTCTCTGAACCTCTGGCGTACCTCACCCTCCGGCGCCATGGCCTTGGCTGATGGAAGCCAGGCTTCCATGATAGAAAAATTGGGGGTTTCCCATGGCGCTATATTTGACTGAACCAGGGTATCGATGGTAGAGAGATCTATACCGACTTTCTCGACGAGGTCGTGGAGTCTCGTGGCAAAGGGCCTAATGCCTCCATTGCCATTGGGATGGCTCGGGTATCGAGCCACCTTAGCGGCATAGGTCAGGGCTAATTGGCCGCGTCTGAGTCGGAGGGGAGGTACTCCTGACTCCACCTCAAGACGCTCGATCCGAGTGCACTTCAGGGCTCCAAGACACACACGTAAACAGGCATTCTGAACAGCATCCAAACCTTTCAAACTTGTTTTCGATGCCGAATCATACACGATTGACCCATAATCTACTTTAGACCTAACCAGGGCTTTATATATCATTAGCAAAGACTTCCTATCAGCTCCCCATTTATTACCAGCAATGCACTTTAATAAATTTAGTGCTTTTTGACATTTATTCTTTAACTGACCAATGTGGTCTTTCCAATTAAGTCTACAATCAAAGAGTAGACCAAGAAATCTAGCAGAATTTTGAATGGGTATTGGGTGGTTATCTAAAGTTAGTCTGATATTTGGTATCTTTCTATGTGAAAAAATTACCCCAATACTCTTTCTAATGGAAAACTTAAAACCCCACTGGAGGCCCCAGTTATGAATCATATCCAATGCGAGTTGGATACGATTTGCCGAGAACTCTGCATTGTTGCTGGAATGCCACAATGCACAATCATCGGCGTACAGTGAGTATTTAAGATTTCGAGTGGGAGCTGGTAGGATGTCATTAATCATACATAGAAATAATGTTGGCGACAAGACACTTCCTTGTGGGACCCCGTTTGCCTGGCCAAAAATGTCCGAAAAAGTGACATTGTCGGCAAAAAGTTTGACAGAGAACCTTCTGTCAGATATGAAATTTTGAATAAAACAAGGCAAGTTTCCACGTAGTCCGAAAGCATAAAGTTTTCTGAGTAGGCCATATCGCCATGTCATGTCGTAGGCTTTTTCTATATCTAAAAATACTGAGATCAAAAAATCTTTTTTGGCAATTGCCTCTTGAATATGACTGTCCAGCTTTACTAGTTGATCGAGAGTTTGGCGTCCCTTTCGGAAGCCGCACTGCTCGTCAACTAGTAAATTACTGCTATTTAAAAAATGCAATAGCCTACTGTTAACAATTCGTTCCATGACCTTGCATAAGCAACTTGTCAACGCAATTGGTCGGTAGGAGATGGCAGTTCTGGGATTACCCCCTCCTTTCAATACAGGAATGATGTGGGCGAAGTGCCATGAGTTTGGAAAAGTGTGGCTTTTCCAAATTTCATTGTACACTTCTAGCAACTTAATCATGTCATCATGATTAAGATGCTTCATCATCTCATATCGAATCTCATCGGGGCCCGGGGATGTTCCTCTACAGGCTTCTAGGGCTCGGACAAGCTCATTCATTGTTAGGTCTTTATTATAATCAAAGTCATCTCCTGTGGCAAAGTGAATAGGCTGCAGCTCAGCGGCTTCCTTGGTGGGCAGGAAAGCAGGATGGTAGTTTGCTGAGCTGCTTGTTTAAGAGAACTGCCTGGCGAGTACATTAGCAATGTCTTTTGGTGAATCGAAATTTGTTCCCTCGTGGATGATGTTTTTAATTTTGCAGGATGTTTTGTTTTTATTAATTTTTTTGACAGTGGACCAAACCTCTGATATTTTTGTATTACTATTGATTGTAGAGACAAAGCTACGCCAGGAGTCTCTTTTAGCTTGTCTACTCTACGAGCCCTAGCTCTTGCTAGTTTGTAGTTGCAAAAGTTCTCATTATTGATGTTATTTTTGAAAAGCCTGTAGGCCTTATTGCGTCGGCACAGCGCCCTGCGGCAATCTGGTGTCCACCATGGAACTCTATGCTTAACACTATCTGTCGAAGTTTTAGGAATGGATAGCAAAGCTGCTTCTAAAATCGAATTCTGAATATTGTTTACTTTATCATCAATGGTTTCTCTAACAAGTTCGAGCTTGACGCTCCTTGTGAAGGCGACCCAGTCTGCTCTTTTTATGTTAAATTTAGGCGCTGAAGGCGTTCTTGCTGTGTCGCATGAATATTTAATCAAAATAGGAAGATGATCGCTTCCCAACGAGTCGTCAATGGTGTGCCACAGGCACTTGGCTGCTACTGATGATGAGACCAGTGATATGTCTATAAAGCTCAAATTCCCGGTATTATCGTCTACCCGCGTTGGGCTACCATCGTTCAGAAGGACTAAATCAGAGTCGTTAATCAGCTTAACTACTTGCTCACCTCTACCATCCGCCCGCAGGGAACCCCATAATGTATGATGAGCATTAAAATCACCTAGAATTACTTTATTTTGTGGCAGACTATCCTGAAGAGCAAAGAGCTCATCATAAATTACCACTTTATCAGGGGGACAATAAACCGAACATGTAGCCAGATACGTGTTATTGATTTTTACTTTGCATGCGACAACCTCCAAAGTAGAATCAATAATCACTTCTGTAAAAGGGAGGCTTTGGTGGATGTACATGGCGACTCCGCCTCCACCCCTACCCTCACGATCCTTCCGACACAAATGGTAGTTTCTCAGTGATACGACCTCGTCGCAGACGAGGTTGTTTAAGTGTGTTTCTTGTAAGACTATAATATCGGGAGCATAGGACGAGGCTAATAATCTGAGGTCGTTTACTTTAGATCTAATACTTCGACAGTTCCATTGTATAATGGTTAACGCGATGATTACGTTTTATGGGGTTTGGAAGTGCCTTGTCCGCCAGTTTTAATTTTCTTTTTCTGGGAGGGAGGTTCGTCCTCCTCTCCCTCGCTACCCAGGGGCCTTCCATGGGTATTTTTGGAGACAGTAGCCTCCATGTCCTGCGTCTCGCTGCCAGGGAGACGCCCGGTGGAGGATGATCTGCTTCGAGAAGCAGACCAAACACCAGACGAAGTCCTAGCAGGAGCCGCCTGGACGAGAAGGTGCGATCCAGACTGTGTTTTGGTATCATCCTCCTTATGATGCTGCTGCTTTTGCTGGGTTGATTCAGCAATTTGTTGAATTGTATCTTTCAATTCTTTGATTTGACTCATTAATTCCTTGACCGTTTCCTTTAATTCAGCAATTTCTTTATCCTTAGCTGCAAGTTCCTGACTGGTGCCGTTTGCACTGGAAGTGTTGTTAGTTGCTGCTGAGGCGTAGGAAGTATTGGGTTTGCTGGTCAAACCTTCAACTTTCCTCTTGGCTTCACGGTAACTAACATCATGCCCTCTCATGTATGCTAATATTTCAGTCTCCTTCTTCAAGCTGCTGCACTCGGCAGAGCCAGATTGATGGGGACCTCCACAGTTAGCACACTTGAGCGAAGTCTCAGTACATACAGCAGTGTCATGATCTCCAGCACATTTACCACAAGTAAATTTATTGGTATCCTTATCATTGCATCGTAATGAGGTGTGTCCAAATTTTTGGCATCTATTACAGCGCATAGGTTTTTGAATGTAAGGTCGCACTTGGACACGTTCATATCCAACTGTGACATACTCAGGAATTTTACTTGAAGCAAAGGTCAAAAAGCACAATCCGGTTTTTGTTCGCACATTCCCGTCTTTCTTGGTCATGCAGTTCACGTCCACTACGCTTTGGTCCTTCATATTTTCCAGAATTTCACTCTCCTCCATTGTCCTCAAATCCCTGCTAAAGATTACTCCCTTGCAGGTATTGGGGCCAATGGGGATAGTTACGTTGACCTTCAAATCATGAATTTGCGTCAGTTTAAGCAAGTCCTTAATCTGGGAATTGAATTGCACTTTTACAAGGAGGCTACCATCTCGCAATTTCTTGACAAAATCAAAATCGCCGTCCACTTGACCATCAAGGACCTTCTTGATGATGAAGGAGCTCACATTCAAAAGCGATTGATTTTCATTCACGCATTTGACAGTCAGATACCTTGCATTCTGTGGAGGGATTGAAAAAAAATCGTCGTTCTCGTTTGTCAGCAGTAGGGGTTCCGTTGTTGAAGGTCGCATTAGTCTTAGAGGAGTCATGGGTCGTCCCCCCTCCTTGAGGAGGAGGAGGATTAGCCGAGGAATCGCACATGCTGGGTATCGGACCGAGTCCGACCCCTGGGCCCGTGCCCGTTGTCCTGAAGGGACCAGTTAACCCTTAACTATCGTTGAACAACCTAACAGCAATAGCTAAGAGAAGAGTGTGGCAGTTTCCGTCCTCTACCCCCCCAGTGGAAGCCTGGTTGCGTTCTCCAGTACCACAGAGGGATCGAGTTATGTGGAAGACACCTCCTTACCGCCGAACTTGCCTAGTGCGAAGGGCGGTAATTCGATGCCCACCCCCCAAGCGAATACGGGAGCCCACAAGGGTACTCCGGTAGGCTCAGGGAAGTCACATGAAGAGAGGAAGAGAATTTAGAATAAAGAAAAAGTGCGCCCAAAGGACGCCCCAGACTACTGGGCCTCCCTACCCAGGGGTCAAAGCCCGTAAGGGCTGCCCTGGTGTAGAAGAGAGCTGCGGGTCTGAGGTGGGGTGCTGACTACGCCTACTGTAGTCTCGTGTGACCTGCAAAATCAATGCACTGAAGGTGCAGGCAAAGCACAAAATGCTGAAAAAATCAGATTTACTCTACGTATATTACGTTAAATAACTCAGAAGCAATACCGCCGAGCGAGACGAGAGGCCCCGGACACCAGGGTAGCTCCTGTGGCACAAGGCTTGGGTCTATTGCTGCTGCGTCTGAAAAGAGAGGTCCGAGCTGGTTAGAGTCTCGTTCACGAGTGGGGACCATCTTTTCTTTCTTTTCTTTCTTTGTTGGATTTCTTGGCTATCAACCAGCGGCATGTGGCCAAGGTTATTAAGCCAATGGCTCCTATTTGTTCTATCAATCTATATAAGGTCATAAAGTTTTGTCTCCCTTAAAAAAGTGATTACTTTATTTATTATTTTTTCATTGTCTGATAAAAGGTTTGATGTTATTAAGGGTATGTTTTTCATTCTGAAATAGTTTTTTAGTGTTTGTCTATTGTTTTGGTATTGGTGGCAGGATATTAAGATGTGGTCTATTGAGAGATGGTTTGTGCAATGGGGGCACTGTGGAGGGAATCTTTTTTCTAGGTATGGAGTGAGGTGGGTTATCCTTGTGGCGTTGAGTCGTAGGCGTGCCAACACCACCTCCTCCCTTCTGTTTTTCCTGTGGGCCGTGGTCCACGGTTCTATGTTTGGTTTTATTTTTTTTGTGAGTTGGAGGTTGGTCCACTCACTTTGCCACAGGAGATGTATTTTTGCTTTTATAAGAGACACAAAACACCTGAGATCTGTACGAACTATGGTAGTGTCCAGATCGCCAGTTGACCCGGCTAGTTTGTCAGCCTGTTCATTACCATGGATACCAGAGTGACCTGGTACCCATATTAGTTTGATTGATTTGTTGGCACCGTGTAATTTACGAATGATATTACCCAGCAATTCATTTTTAGTGGTTTCTAAGGATTTAATAGCTTTAAGTGAACTTAATGAATCTGAAAAAATAACTATTCTATCGTGGGTCGTCGATAGTGCAAAATCAATAGCTTTATCAATGGCAAAAAGTTCCGCAAGAAAAATCGATGTATGATTCGGCAGTCTAAACTTTAGTTCACATTCAGTCGACCATACACCCGCACCTACACACTCATCTGTCTTGGAGCCGTCGGTATATATATGAAAAAATGATAGATGTTTAATAAGGATCTCTCTGAACCTCTGGCGTACCTCACCCTCCGGCGCCATGGCCTTGGCTGATGGAAGCCAGGCTTCCATAATAGAAAAATTGGGTGTTTCCCATGGCGCTATATTTGACTGAACCAGGGTATCGATGGTAGAGAGATCTATACCGACTTTCTCGACGAGGTCGTGGAGTCTTGTGGCAAAGGGCCTAATGCCTCTATTGCCATTGGGGTGGCTCGGGTATCGAGCCACCTTAGCGGCATAGGTCAGGGCTAATTGGCCGCGTCTGAGTCGGAGGGGAGGTACTCCTGACTCCACCTCAAGACGCTCGATCCGAGTACACTTCAGGGCTCCAAGACACACACGTAAACAAGCATTCTGCACAGCATCCAAACCTTTCAAACTTGTTTTCGATGCCGAGCCATACACGATTGACCCATAGTCTACTTTAGACCTAATCAGGGCTTTATATACCATAAGCAAAGACTGTCTATCAGCTCCCCATTTATTACCAGAAATGCACTTTAATAAATTTAGTGCTCTTTGACATTTATTCTTTAACTGACCAATGTGGTCTTTCCAATTGAGTCTACTATCAAAAAGTAGCCCAAGAAATCTTGCAGAATTTTGAATAGGTATTGGGTGGTTGTCTAGAGTTAGCCTGATGTTCGGCTTCCTCCTATGTGAAAAAATTACCCCAATACTCTTTCTAATGGAAAACTTAAAACCCCACTGGAGGCCCCAGTTATGAATCATATCCAGTGCCAATTGGATGCGATTTGCTGAGAATTCTGCATTATTGCTGGAATGCCATAATGCACAATCATCAGCGTACAGTGAGTATTTAAGATTCCGAGGAGGAGCTGGTAAGATGTCATTTATCATACATAAAAATAATGTTGGTGACAAGACACTTCCTTGTGGGACCCCGTTTGCCTGGACAAAAATGTCCGAAAAAGTGACATTGTCAGAGAACAATTTGACAGAAAACGTTCTGTCAGAAATGAAATTTTGAATAAAACAAGGCAAGTTTCCACGTAATCCGAAAGCATAAAGTTTTCTGAGTAGGCCATATCGCCATGTCATGTCGTAGGCTTTTTCTATATCTAAAAATACTGAAATCAAAAAATCTTTTTTGGCAATTGCCTCTTGAATATGACTGTCCAGCTTTACTAGTTGATCGAGAGTTTGGCGTCCCTTTCGGAAACCGCACTGCTCGTCAACTAGTAAATTACTGGAATTTAAAAAATGCAATAGCCTACTGTTAACAATTCGTTCCATGACCTTGCATAAGCAACTTGTCAACGCAATTGGGCGGTAGGAGATGGCAAATCTGGGATTACCCCCTCCTTTCAATATGGGAATGATGTGGGCAAAGTGCCATGAGTTTGGAAAAGTATGACTTTTCCAAATTTCATTGTACACTTCTAACAACTTAATCATGTCATCATGATTAAGATGCTTCATCATCTCATATCGAATCTCATCGGGGCCTGGGGATGTTCCTCTACAGGCTTCTAGGGCTCGGACAAGCTCATCCATTGTTAGATCTTTATTGTAATCAAAGTCATCTCCTGTGGCAAAGTGAATTGGTTGCAGCTCAGCCGCTTCCTTGATGGGCAGGAATGCGTGATGGTAGTTTGCTGAGCTGCTTGTATGAGAGAACTGCCTGGCGAGTGCATTAGCAATGTCTCTAGGTGAATCGATGTTATTTCCCTCTTCAATGATGTTATTGATTTTGAAAGATGTTTTTTTCTTATTGATTTTATTGATTGTGGACCAAACCTCTGATATTTTGGTATTGCTATTTATTGTAGAGACAAAGCTCCGCCAGGAGTCTCTTTTTGCTTGTCTTATTACTCTACGAGCCCTAGCTCTTGCTTGTTTGTAGTTGCAAAAGTTCTCATTTGTGATGTTTTTTTGGAAAAGCCTGTAGGCCTTATTGCGTCGGCACAGCGCCCTGCGGCAATCTGGTGTCCACCATGGAACTCTATGCTTAACGCTATCTGTCGAAGTTTTAGGAATGGATAGCAAAGCTGCTTCTAAAATCGAATTCTGAATATTGCTTACTTTATCATCAATGGTTTCTCCAACAAGTTCGAGCTTGACGCTCCTTGTGAAGGCGACCCAGTCTGCTTTTTTTACGTTAAATTTTGGCGCTGAAGGCGTTCTCACTGTGTCGCATGAATATTTAATCAAGATAGGAAGATGATCGCTTCCCAACGAGTCGTCAATGGTGTGCCACAGGCACTTGGCTGCTACTGATGATGAGACCAGTGATATGTCTATAAAGCTCAAATTCCCGGTATTATCGTCCACCCGCGTGGGACTACCATCATTCAGAAGGACTAGATCAGACTCGTTAATCAGCTTAACTACTTGCTCACCTCTACCATCCACCCGTAGGGAACCCCATAACGTATGATGAGCATTAAAATCACCTAAAATTACTTTATTTTGTGGCAGACGTTCCTGAAGAGCAAAAAGCTCATCATAGATTATCACTTTATCAGGCGGACAGTAAACTGAACATATAGCCAGATACGTGCCATTAATTTTTACTTTGCATGCGACAAACTCCAAAGTAGAATCAATAGTCACTTCTGTAAAAGGGAGGCTTTGGTGGATGTACATGGCGACTCCGCCTCCACCCCTACCCTCACGATCCTTCCGACATAAATGGTAGTTCCTGAGCGATACGACCTCGTCAGAGACGAGGTTTGTCAAATGAGTTTCTTGGAGAACGATAATATCGGGAGCATAGGACGAGGCTAATAATTTAAGGTCATTTACTTTAGATCTAATACTTCGACAGTTCCATTGTATAATGGTTGACGCGATGATTACGTTTTATGGGGTTTGGAAGTGCCTTGTCCACCAGTTTTTATTTTCTTTTTATGGGAGGGAGGCGCCTCCTCTCCCTCGCTTCCCGGGGACCTCTCACGGGATGGTTTGGAGACAGAAGCCTCCATGTCCTGCACCTCCTGGCGAGGGAGACGACTGACAGACTGCGACCTGCTTCTCTCTCGAGAAACCGATCGCGAGCCAGACGAAGTCCTCACAGGAGTAGCCCGGACGGGAAGGTGCGCTCCGGACTGTGATTCGGTGTCTGCTTCCTTAAGATGTTTAGGCTGGGTTGATGCAGCCATTTGATCGACCAATTTTGTCAGTTGATAAACTTTAATATTTAATTCTTTAACGGTTTGTTTGAGTTCGGCAATTTCCTGATCCTTAGCTGCAAGCTGTTGACTGATATCACTTGTACTAGGGTTGTTGCTAGTTACCGCTGCAGCATAGGAAGTATCGGGTTTGTGTGTCAAACTTTCCACTTTCCTCTTAGCTTCAGTATAACTAACTTCATGCTTTCTCATATATGCCAATGTTTCAGTCTCCTTCTTCAGGATGCTGCACTCGGCAGATCCTGAATGATGGGGACCTTCACAGTTAGCACATTTAGAAACTTTGCTAGTACATGTGATGGTGTCATGGGCCTCAGCACATTTACGGCAAGTGAATTTAGAAGAATCTTTGTCAATACATCTTAATGAGGTGTGTCCGAATTTTTGGCATCTATTACAATGCATTGGCTTTTGGACATAAGGTCTTACTTGAACACGTTCATAACCGACATTGACATATTCAGGGATTTTATTCAAAGCAAAGGTCAAAAAACACAGTCCAGTTTTCGTTCGTACATTCCCGTCCTTCTTGGTCATACAATGAACGTCCACTACGTCTTGGTCCTTCATGCTCTCAAGAATTTCACTTTCTTCCATCGTCCTCAAATCCCTGTGAAAGATTACTCCCTTACAGGTATTTGGGCCAATAGGAATAGTTACTTTAACTCGAAGATCATGAATTTGCGTCAGCTTAAGTAAATCCTTAATCTGGGAGTTGTATTGTACTTTTACAAGGAGGCTTCCATCTCGCAATTTTTTGACAAAATCAAAATCGCCGTCCACTTGACCATCAAGGACCTTTTTGATGATAAAGGGGTTTACGTTCATAAGCGACTGATTTTCGTTCACGCATTTTACATTCGCGAACCTTGCATTCTGGGTGGGGATTGTGAAAAGTGGTCGTCTCGTCTTGTCATTAGTGGGGGTACCATTGTTCGTAGTCAGAGAGTGGTCATGAGTCGCCCCTCCTCCTTTAGGAGGAGAAGGGGTAGCCGGGGAGTCATTCATTCTGGGTATCGGACCAGGTCCGACCCCTCTGTTCAAAGTCGTAGTCCTGAAGGGACAAAAACCTCTTAACTGTTGTTATCAACCTAACTGCAATAGCTAAGAGAGTAGATCAGTATTTAGTCCTCTACCCCCCTCAGTGGAAGCCTGGTTGCGTTCTCCAGTACCACAGAGGGATCGAGTTATGTGGAGACACCTCCTTACCGCCGAACTTGCCTAGGCGAAGGACGGTAATTCAATGCCCACCCCCCAAGCGAATACGGGAGTCCCGAGGAACTCCGGTAGGCTCAGGAAAGTCACATTATAAAGGAAAAGAATTTCAGACCAAAGAAAAAGTGCGCCCAAAGGACGCCCCAGACTACTGGGCCTCCCTACCCAGGGGTCAAAGCCACAAGGGCTACCCTGGTGTAGAAGAGAGCTGCGGGTCTGGGTGGGGTGCTGACTACGCCTACTGTAGCCTCGTGTGACCTGCAAAATCAATGCACTGAAGGTGCAGGCAAAGCACAAAATGCTGAAAAAATCAGATTTACTCTACGTATATTACGTTAAATAACTCAGAAGCAATACCGCCGAGCGAGACGAGAGGCCCCGGACACCAGGGTAGCTCCTGTGGCACAAGGCTTGGGTCTATTGCTGCTGCGTCTGAAAAGAGAGGTCCGAGCTGGTTAGAGTCTCGTTCACGAGTGGGGACCATCTTTTCTTTCTTTTCTTTCTTTGTTGGATTTCTTGGCTATCAACCAGCGGCATGTGGCCAAGGTTATTAAGCCAATGGCTCCTATTTGTTCTATCAATCTATATAAGGTCATAAAGTTTTGTCTCCCTTAAAAAAGTGATTACTTTATTTATTATTTTTTCATTGTCTGATAAAAGGTTTGATGTTATTAAGGGTATGTTTTTCATTCTGAAATAGTTTTTTAGTGTTTGTCTATTGTTTTGGTATTGGTGGCAGGATATTAAGATGTGGTCTATTGAGAGATGGTTTGTGCAATGGGGGCACTGTGGAGGGAATCTTTTTTCTAGGTATGGAGTGAGGTGGGTTATCCTTGTGGCGTTGAGTCGTAGGCGTGCCAACACCACCTCCTCCCTTCTGTTTTTCCTGTGGGCCGTGGTCCACGGTTCTATGTTTGGTTTTATTTTTTTTTGTGAGTTGGAGGTTGGTCCACTCACTTTGCCACAGGAGATGTATTTTTGCTTTTATAAGAGACACAAAACACCTGAGATCTGTACGAACTATGGTAGTGTCCAGATCGCCAGTTGACCCGGCTAGTTTGTCAGCCTGTTCATTACCATGGATACCAGAGTGACCTGGTACCCATATTAGTTTGATTGATTTGTTGGCACCGTGTAATTTACGAATGATATTACCCAGCAATTCATTTTTAGTGGTTTCTAAGGATTTAATAGCTTTAAGTGAACTTAATGAATCTGAAAAAATAACTATTCTATCGTGGGTCGTCGATAGTGCAAAATCAATAGCTTTATCAATGGCAAAAAGTTCCGCAAGAAAAATCGATGTATGATTCGGCAGTCTAAACTTTAGTTCACATTCAGTCGACCATACACCCGCACCTACACACTCATCTGTCTTGGAGCCGTCGGTATATATATGAAAAAATGATAGATGTTTAATAAGGATCTCTCTGAACCTCTGGCGTACCTCACCCTCCGGCGCCATGGCCTTGGCTGATGGAAGCCAGGCTTCCATAATAGAAAAATTGGGTGTTTCCCATGGCGCTATATTTGACTGAACCAGGGTATCGATGGTAGAGAGATCTATACCGACTTTCTCGACGAGGTCGTGGAGTCTTGTGGCAAAGGGCCTAATGCCTCTATTGCCATTGGGGTGGCTCGGGTATCGAGCCACCTTAGCGGCATAGGTCAGGGCTAATTGGCCGCGTCTGAGTCGGAGGGGAGGTACTCCTGACTCCACCTCAAGACGCTCGATCCGAGTACACTTCAGGGCTCCAAGACACACACGTAAACAAGCATTCTGCACAGCATCCAAACCTTTCAAACTTGTTTTCGATGCCGAGCCATACACGATTGACCCATAGTCTACTTTAGACCTAATCAGGGCTTTATATACCATAAGCAAAGACTGTCTATCAGCTCCCCATTTATTACCAGAAATGCACTTTAATATATTTAGTGCTTTTTGACATTTATTCTTTAATTGACCAATGTGGTCTTTCCAATTGAGTCTACTATCAAAAAGTAGACCGAGAAATTTTGCAGATTTTATATAGGTATTGGGTGGTTGTCTACAATGAGCTTGATGTTCGGCTTCCTCCTACGTGAAAAAAATACCCCAATACTCTTTCTAGTGGAAAACTTAAAACCCCACTGGAGGCCCCAGTTACGAATCATATCCAGTGCCAATTGGATGCGATTTGCTGAGAATTCTGCATTATTGCTGGAATGCCATAATGCACAATCATCAGCGTACAGTGAGTATTTAAGTTTCCGAGGAGGAGCTGGTAAGATGTCATTAATCATACACAGAAATAATGTTGGTGACAAGACACTTCCTTGTGGGACCCCGTTTGCCTGGACAAAAATGTCCGAAAAAGTGACATTGTCAGAGAACAATTTGACAGCAAATGTCTGTCAGAAATTAAATTTTGAATAAAACAAGGCAAGTTTCCACGTAATCCGAAAGCATAAAGTTTTCTGAGTAGGCCATATCGCCATGTCATGTCGTAGGCTTTTTCTATATCTAAAAATACTGAAATCAAAAAATCTTTTTTGGCAATTGCCTCTTGAATATGACTGTCCAGCTTTACTAGTTGATCGAGAGTTTGGCGTCCCTTTCGGAAACCGCACTGCTCGTCAACTAGTAAATTACTGGAATTTAAAAAATGCAATAGCCTACTGTTAACAATTCGTTCCATGACCTTGCATAAGCAACTTGTCAACGCAATTGGGCGGTAGGAGATGGCAAATCTGGGATTACCCCCTCCTTTCAATATGGGAATGATGTGGGCAAAGTGCCATGAGTTTGGAAAAGTATGACTTTTCCAAATTTCATTGTACACTTCTAACAACTTAATCATGTCATCATGATTAAGATGCTTCATCATCTCATATCGAATCTCATCGGGGCCTGGGGATGTTCCTCTACAGGCTTCTAGGGCTCGGACAAGCTCATCCATTGTTAGATCTTTATTGTAATCAAAGTCATCTCCTGTGGCAAAGTGAATTGGTTGCAGCTCAGCCGCTTCCTTGATGGGCAGGAATGCGTGATGGTAGTTTGCTGAGCTGCTTGTATGAGAGAACTGCCTGGCGAGTGCATTAGCAATGTCTCTAGGTGAATCGATGTTATTTCCCTCTTCAATGATGTTATTGATTTTGAAAGATGTTTTTTTCTTATTGATTTTATTGATTGTGGACCAAACCTCTGATATTTTGGTATTGCTATTTATTGTAGAGACAAAGCTCCGCCAGGAGTCTCTTTTTGCTTGTCTTATTACTCTACGAGCCCTAGCTCTTGCTTGTTTGTAGTTGCAAAAGTTCTCATTTGTGATGTTTTTTTGGAAAAGCCTGTAGGCCTTATTGCGTCGGCACAGCGCCCTGCGGCAATCTGGTGTCCACCATGGAACTCTATGCTTAACGCTATCTGTCGAAGTTTTAGGAATGGATAGCAAAGCTGCTTCTAAAATCGAATTCTGAATATTGCTTACTTTATCATCAATGGTTTCTCCAACAAGTTCGAGCTTGACGCTCCTTGTGAAGGCGACCCAGTCTGCTTTTTTTACGTTAAATTTTGGCGCTGAAGGCGTTCTCACTGTGTCGCATGAATATTTAATCAAGATAGGAAGATGATCGCTTCCCAACGAGTCGTCAATGGTGTGCCACAGGCACTTGGCTGCTACTGATGATGAGACCAGTGATATGTCTATAAAGCTCAAATTCCCGGTATTATCGTCCACCCGCGTGGGACTACCATCATTCAGAAGGACTAGATCAGACTCGTTAATCAGCTTAACTACTTGCTCACCTCTACCATCCACCCGTAGGGAACCCCATAACGTATGATGAGCATTAAAATCACCTAAAATTACTTTATTTTGTGGCAGACGTTCCTGAAGAGCAAAAAGCTCATCATAGATTATCACTTTATCAGGCGGACAGTAAACTGAACATATAGCCAGATACGTGCCATTAATTTTTACTTTGCATGCGACAAACTCCAAAGTAGAATTAATAATCACTTCTGTAAATGGGAGGCTTTGGTGGATGTACATGGCGACTCCACCTCTACCCCTACCCTCTCGATCCTTCCGACACAAATGGTAGTTTCTCAGTGATACGACCTCGTCAGAGACGAGGTTTGTTAAGTGTGTTTCTTGTAGGACTATAATGTCGGGAGCATAGGACGAGGCTAATAATCTGAGGTCGTTTACTTTAGATCTTAGACTTCGACAGTTCCATTGCATAATGGTAAACGCGATGATTAC
>NC_061822.1:23926860-23929360 GCF_019202785.1 Penaeus chinensis
TCGCCTATCTTTCCCTTCTAACTTTCACAATTTTAATTTGATCTATTGTTCCTTTCCTAATTCATAATCGCAATTGTCTTAATTGACAAATTCCGTTGTATCCACGCAAAACAAACATAAAAAAAAAAAAAGATACAGACAATGAGGCCGGCAAATCATGATGTATTGTTCTCACCACAAATTTTCCCCAACCTCTATCTCTCTCTTTCTCTGATCGTGATGAAAGCAAAGGCCCATGTGAGTTATTAAAATTCAATTACTGTGTATTCAACATTTATATCTTTTCATTTATCCAGCATTACAACCTTCAATGTCAACATAGCTCCCATTTCGAAAAAAAATATATATTAAATTTAGTACTCCTATCAATAGAAATACTTTGTTGTATTATAGGACATAACGGGCATTAATCACATGGAAAAAAAATTTGCAAGACCTATAACTGACTAAAAGAGTAGCAATAATATAAATTGTCATACATACAAAATCAATAGCTATATCAGCCATACTTGAATATAGTGTGGCAAAAGACACATTATGGCACATTTGGAAGTGACGCTTGCTTATTTCAGAGAGTGACCTAAACAATGTACACTAATTCTATCCTTGCTTACTACTTTTGATTTTCTTTTCAATTTTCTCATGAAGACTCTTGTGTCTACATTATTTTATATGCAATTTCTCTTTCTGCGATCACATTTTCTAACATACTATTTTCAACTAAGTTAACGGTATCGCATAAATGTATAAAAGAGTTAGCTACCATGATTTCCTCGCTAGTTTACGGATGTCGTCAGCAATCTGATGACTATGCCACTGGTAGTTTTTCCGGTCAGCTTAATCATTAACTCCTGGACACTATTTTGGCTTAGTAGATAAACTGAACATGCCCTCCCCAGGAACTGTATCCACAGAATAAACAAAGATAAAAATATATAGATAAAATAATCATAAATATTACCCCACGGCAACAGCTTGTAATAAACAGGGCACATTGGTGTCGCCACTTTCTCTTTAACATTTCTTTCTCTCTCTCTGCGTGTGTGATGAAGACAAAGACCCATTTTAGTTATCACAATTCAGTTCATATGGATTAAACATTTAAATTAACTCACTTATCCAGTATTACAACCATTACAACATTACGACTTCCGGGTAAAAAACGATTTTAATACCCCGTGCTGAACATACCTGTGGGTATTGGTGTCGTTTGGCTATTATATGTGGTCTGGTCTGAACCTTACACACACACATATATATGTATATATATATATATATATATATATGTATCTATCTTTGTGTGTGTGTGTATGTGTGTGTGTGTGTGTGTGTGTGTGTGTGTGTGTGTGTGTGTGTGTGTGTGTGTGTGTGTGTGTGTGTGTGTGTGTGTGTGTACATCTGTATAAACTGTATGTATATATATATATATATATATATATATTTATATATATGTCAAATATATATAACATTCATATATATGTATATATATACACATATATATGTATGTTATATATATATATATATATATGTATACATATACGTACATATATATGTATATATATTTATACATACACACACACGTGCGCGCGCACACACACACACACACATATGTATATATTGTGTGTATTTGTAAATATATGCAGATACATAATTATATAGATATACACATATCTATACGTATATGAATAAATAAATAGAAATATATATACGTGTTGTGTGTGTGTGTGTGTGTGTGTGTGTGTGTGTGTGTGTGTGTGTGTGTGTGTGTGTGTGTGTGTGTGTGTGTGTGTGTGTGAGACAATATATATATATATATATATATATATATATATAGATAGATAGATAGATAGTTATATGGATATATACACATACATCTGTATATAAATATATATATATATATATATATATATATATATATATGTACACACACACACACATATATATAGATAGATAGATAGCTGTAGATACATAAATGTATAGAGATATACACATATATATGTTGATATATATATATATATATATATATATATATATACAATGTATATATGTATGCACACACACACACACACACACACACACACACACACACACACACATATATGTGTGTGTGTATACTCCGTGCCACTTTCAATATATATTGCTGGTTCGAGGGTACGACTTTCCCCCCCGAATAACGGACGAGAAAGAGCACACGCTCTGTTATAGCATTCAATAACGAATAGTGGCATCCCTATACATTTAAGGTGGAAAATTCTTTGTATACACATTCATGCATACGTACATGCACAAGCAATATCGCGCGTAACTCGCAGCACGTATCGTAGCTAGGTTTCATTTCCATGTCAGGTTTTCGCAAAGTGAGGACAGTTGACTAACATGGTCGTTGTAAAAGTCTGCTCTAATAAAATTTTAGCTAAAGAGAGTCTACTTTGTCTTTTTTTCAGTCGTATACAGATTTGTAAGTTTATTCTTCTCAAAGTTCTTTCCTTCATTCCTTTCT
>NC_061822.1:23934360-23939360 GCF_019202785.1 Penaeus chinensis
AACTGGTTACAGCTTATCTTGAGGAAATATTGAAGAAACAAGAATGGAACGGAAAGGGTGACAAAATAGGGGACGAGCATCTAAAATCAAGAGACGATATTGTTCTCTTCAACAAGTTAGCAAAAGAGATGCAACAATTATGTAGCGATTTAAATAGAGAAAGTCCAAAATAAAGAAAAGGAAACTATCATGTGCACATAGAGGAATGGAAAGACTGATGCTGGGAGATCGGATGAGGGCATCATGGATCAGGAAACAGACCAAAGTGGAAGGTATACCTATTACTGCGTTCGGAATTCCTTGTCTTGCTCGTCCAGACATCTTGTCAGGACCAACAAGACGACGCGACCGCGTTCGGAACCTCCGAGGCCTTCTTTACCCATAATGCTCAGCGTGTAAACAAACAAAGATGGACCCGTTCGTCAAGGTCTCCTGTGTAACGGTGGTGATGCTGAAGTATTTGAGCAAAATTGCTATATATGTTTTGATTTTGCATCTTACAGTCCGCCAAAGGGATCATTTAAGGTAAGTGACAGTCATTCTAATAGTTACATTGATAAAGTTAAGCATTTTTTCCCTGTTACAAGATAAAATTATACAACCCTTCGTAAACGAGTCAAGGCTGTTCTTTATGGTTTTACCTTCGTGGTTTTATGATGCTTTATGTAATGCTAATTATTACTTGACACATTTCCGAAACTATATATCATTAATGGCCGCGAATAATAAGTAGTAGTAGGATAGATAAAGCTATAGGCCTAGCCCTCTTAGTTCCCCAGATAGTGTGCATAGGCTTGGTTAGAAGAGTGATATGAATTTTACTTCAAGTCAGATCCTGCATTCTGCATTATTATCCTTTACCATAAGAAATATAACGGTCTGAGAAGCTCTTTATGCTCTAACTTGTCCTATTGAGAATAATTACATTTGGGAGTAATAATTGTAAAATTGTTTATAATATTTTCAACACATATATCAATACCTATATACATATACTCATATAAATGTCTATCTGTGTATTTATTTATCTATCTATCTACCTATCTATATAAACATATAGACTAATATAGACTTATACATAGACTTTATATAAGTCTTTATACAAGTCTAAAACTATACATTAGCCTTATATATATATATATACTTATATATAAACTTATATATAGATTTGGACTTATATATATATATATATATATATATATATATATATATATGCTTATATATACTTGTGTATGTAGAAAAGGTATGAATGAGAATGAATATTTTCACAATGCAAGAGATGTATTTGACCGGTTTCGATTATATCTTCGTTAGAAATACATACATGAAAGGAATTACAGAGTATATGCCTATCAAATGTGAGCTGACGAAACACCTGACGACTGTGATCTCCCAATCGTCCGTATAATTGCCCACAGAAAGTCATGCTTACAAATTACACTGACGCGGCTTAACTCCGTCTACGAGAAAATTCAGCTCACCTTGGAAGAGGAAGAGGATCAGAAATTACAATTCTTTGACACTCTGGATCCATCGGGGTGACGATGGCCTACGTTTCTCTGTATACAGGAAGCCTACAAATAAAGTGATTATATCCATTTCTACTCCGCCTCAGCAACAAAACAAAATCTGGTGTAATTGGCTTCTTCCTCAGAGCACTGAGGATCTGCAGACCTGAACTTCTTGAGGATGAGGTTGCCTATATAATAAATTATTTCATGAAACATAAATGTCCCAGAGGTTTCCTACTAACCCTCAGAAAGAAGACGTAGAACATACTCGCAAGATCAGACCCTGCACCCTCTTCTAATAACTTTCTCATATTACCGCCATGTAACTTTCCCCAGGCGATCAGTAGATACTTTCGACAATACAGCGAGAATCACCAGCACATCCGGGAAAAAAATACATGACATAATACGATACAAGAAGCAGTCTGAAAACAACCATAGCAGTGCTGTATATCGCATACCCTGCAGCAGATGCGATACAACATACTTTGGTGAAACAGGATCATCCGTCACCATAGAACTTCCAACGCCATGGTGGTACATATAGATGAAGCTGGACATTTTTCCAACAGGAAGGAAGCAGAAATAGTCCAGATTCAACTATCCAAGGTCACGGCAGCAATTATACGGACAACGAGTGGGAGGTTACAATCGTCAGTTGTTTCGTCAGCTCACATCTGATACACACACACACACACACACACACACACACACACACACACACACACACACACACACACACACACACACACACACACACACACGTCACTTTCTCATATTACCGCCATGTTACATTTCCCAGGCGATCAGCAGATACTTCGACAATACAGTGAAAATCGCCAGTACATCCAGGAAAAGGATACATAACATGATACGAGGCAAGAAGCAGTCCTAACAATGCTGTATATCGCATACCCTGCAGCAGATGTGATACAGCATACTTTGGTGAAACAGGCCGAGGTTTCAGCACCAGGATCAGCGAACATCGAGCTGACATCCGTCACCATAGAACTCCCAACGCCATGGTGATACATATAGATGAAGCTGGATATTTACTTAACTGGAAGGAAACAGAAATAGTCCATGGAGGGCTGAACAAAAAAGAGAGAGAAAAAAAAATATGGAAACTGCATAAATCTCGACGGAGAATAATGTCAACAGCATCGGGCAGATTCAAACTATCCAAGGTCGCGGCAGCAATTATACGGATAACGAGTGGGAGGTTAAAGTCATGAGGTGTTTCTCTAACTTGCATCTGATATATTTATATATACTCTGTCATTCCTTTGATGTATGTATTTCTGGCGAAGATATAATCGAAACCGGTCAAACACATCTCTTGTAAAGATATAATTCTCTTGCATACCTTTCATATATTTGTCAACATGAATACGGTTCATACTTTTATATACTTATGTGTATATTTATATGTACTTATATATAGATACTTATATATATACTTATATATAGATATTTATATGTAATTATATCCACTTATATATACTTGTGTTTATACATATATATACTTATATATACTTGTGTTTATACATATATATACTTATATATACTTGTGTTTATACATATATATACTTATATATACTTATATATACTTATATATACTTATATATAAACTTATGCATACATAGTTATATACATATATATATTCTTTATATATACTTATATCTACTTATGTATATACTAATATGTACTTATATATACTTAGTCATATCTACTTATATATACTTATATATATTAATTGTACTTATATATATTAATTGTACTTATATATACTTATATATGAACTGCATTCATGTTGACAAATGTAGAAAAGTTATGAATGAGAATGAATATCTTCACAATACAAGAGATGTATTTGACCGGTTTTGATTATATCATGTATTTCTGACGAAGATATAATCGAAACAGGTCAAATACATATCTTGTATTGTGAAGATATTCATTCTCATTCATACCTTTTATATACTTTTATATATATATATATATACATATATATATACTTATGTATTCATATATATACTTATGTACATGTACTTATATTATATACTTATATATGCTTATGTATAGACGTTTATACTTATATATATACTTATATGTACTTATATATACTATATCGACTTTTTTCAGAAAGAGCAGAGAAGATGGCAGATTATATCTCGCTGCATACATTGTAAATGATTTTTAGTATATAATCCACATACTAAAAAGGGATATCGGAGTTCTTACTCAAGGAGAGTTAAATAACAGCACAAAGATATGTAGAGAAAGAGTCATCATTGAAAATGACTTTGGAAGAATGAAGTATAGGTTCCGGCGCACACGATCTTTACAAATACGAGTTTGCTGACATGGATTAAGATTGATTGGTTGATTATTTAAAATTATCTGCCGCGTCATTAGCGGCGAACACCTTGTCAGACTGAAATGTTAAAACATCTAAAAAACATATGTGGTGACTACCGTTATGGGGGTTTAAGAGGAGCATTACCTACCTTCTTACAAATCTTCCTTGCTGATAGGAAGTTTAGAGTGAGGGTGGGAAACAGATTCTCTAACCTGGAAGACCAGCTGGAAGGGGTCCCACAAGGAAGTGTCTTAAGTTTGACCCTGTTTGCCAATGCTATAAATGACATCATAAAGGTCGTTCCAAGTGCTGTCTCGTGTAATCTGTATGGATGACTTTACACTTACAGGATGTGCAAGGACATATGCAGACTGCAACAAATCAGGGTGTGCAGTGGGCAACATACCATGGGATCAAATTTTCTCCAAGCAAGACCAAAGCTATGTATTTCCACAAACGAGGAAAATTCCATTCTTCCCCCTATTTAGAAGCAAAACCACTGCATTTTATCCAAGAGGTGAAGTACTTGGGTCTAATTTTTGAGTCAAGGCTTACATGGGTGCCTCACTTCAAACACTTAAAGGTGAAAGCTACAAAAGTATTTTGCGGGTTCTTTCACACCTATCTTGGGGTGCAGACCACACAATGCTTCAGCGGTTTTACCAAGCACTTATTCGTAATAAACTGACTATGGATGTGAGGCCTATTCATCTGCAACTCCCATTATTCTCCGGATGTTGGACTCGGTTCATGTGGAGTCCCTGTATGCTGAGAGTGGAGCACTACCTCTTTCATTACACCGGGACTACATGAACCTAATTTACTACACGAGGAATCTTGTGGAAGATCTTAATTTAAATCTCACTAAGGTTCTGGTTGTTAGAATTCCCCAATTACCCCTTGGACCAATCCGAGATCCGAAGCAGAAGTCATTTCAACACACTTCTAAGTACGAAGGATCAGATGCAATATAAACAGATGGATCGAAATCTGAAAAAGGTGTGGGCTTTGCAGCAGTCTTTCTCTAGCAGCCTCGGTCTTCACTGCAGAGTTACATGCCATCCTTGCAGCAATCAAGATGGCTAGATATATTACAAACCATTATATTGTAATATATTGTGATTCTC
>NC_061822.1:23956860-23974360 GCF_019202785.1 Penaeus chinensis
GGTTTATTGTTGACTTACCAGGAGTGAATCCAGATTGCTCTGGCCTTTGGTGCCTCAGCAGATGGTCTCTGATACATCTCAGTAAGATGTGCACGAGTACCTTGCCTGGTATACTGAGTAGTGTAATGCCTCGGTGATTGCTGCAGTCCCACCGATCCCCTTTCCCCTTCCAGAGGGGGATGACCACACCCCTCAGCAGGTCAGGGGGAAAGGTACCAGTTTGCCAGATGGCAGACAGGACTGCAAGCAAGCCCCTTGCCATAGGTTCTCCACCAGTCTTTAACAAATCAGCTGGGATGCCACAAGCACCTGCTGCTTTACCACTCTTCAGCTTGGAGAACGTCCCCCTGACTTCAGTCAGGGAGGGTGGATCCTCACTGATGAGTGGGTCTGGCAGAGGAATCTCAACATTACCCACATCCATGTTAACTGTTGGTGGATCAACCTTATACAACTGCTCAAAATACTCAGCCCAATGCACACGCACCCCATCAGGATCTGAGATTATCTGGCCACTTGCTGAGGTGACTGCAGTCGTCTGTGAGGAGGTCTTGGAGTTCAGCTTTCTCAGGACTTGGTAGTCAGGACGAACGAAGGTCACTTACTAAGAATGGCTTGCGACCTCCTTTGCAAGATTACTGATAAACAGTTCCTTATCCCTTCTCAACAGTAACCTAGTCCTGCGCACCAGAGAACGGTGTAAGTTGCGATCTCCTGACAATCGATTGACGACAAGCATATGTGGCTTCCAGTGTCTCCTGCGAGATGAAATTCTGCCTTGCTCTTGGGCATTCACCAATCGATTCTTGGACTGCATCAAGTGCTCCACGCTTGAAGGTATCCCACATGAGAACAGGGTCTGTCAGGCCCTCGAGTGCTGTGAGACGACCAGAGATAGCCTCGGCAAACCCCCGGGCACTCTCGTCCGCGAGTACACCCTAGAGTGTTCATTTGGACGACAGGGGGTTCTAAAGCGGACCCAGAGAGTAGCCACAACTAATCTATGATCAGTTCCACAGAACTCGGTGCTTCGATACACCCTGCAATTCTGGAGGATCCTCCACCGAGTGCTAACGAGGATGTGGTCGATCTCCTTGGCCACACTACCCGTACCGCTGTACCAAGTCCAACCATGCGGGTCGGAACGCTGATACCAGGAGCCAGAAATCCCTAATTTTTGGGATCTAGCAAAGTCACGGAAAAGGAGGCTATTCTCGCTGCCAGTAGACATCTCGTAGCCAGCTCGATCACAGCCGGATACCGCATTGAAGTCGCCCAGAACAATACGGATATCTCGCCGAGGACTTCTGTCTGCCACAGATGCAAGTTTGGCGTAAGGTATCTCTTTCACCTTAAGTTTATATACATCCGTAGGAGTAGCAATAAGAGACATGAAGCCAAATGAAAGCTTCAGTCTCAATACCATAATACGCTCATCGACTGGAGTGACCTCAACTACTGAGGGTTGAAGTCTGCTGGAGATGGCTATGGCTACTCCCTGGAAATGGTGGCCATCGCTGCAGCCCGACCAGTAGTAAGTGTAGCCACCTACACTAATCATGCCGCTGCCAGGTCTTCTCACCTCCGAGAGAGCAGCCACCTTAACTCTCAGCTGCTTTAATTCCCTCGATAGTAGTGGTAACCGATCGTCCTGTCACAGGGAACGGACCTCTGTCACCCCTACCGACGCTGCCCCATATAGAGGAGGTGGCTGGCTGCAGGTCCCATAATCTGTCTGCAGGGCTCCCTGGGGCTTTCACCCACAAGCATCACGCCAGGTTGGCGGCCGCTGGGACCCAGATGGGATGGCCAAGACCTGCCTCCCCACAGCCGCCCATTGACCCCAGGGGGCACGGGAGCAGGAGTTAGTACAAAGCCAAGGCGTATCCACACGCCGGTGGGCCATGGTTCCGTACCAAGCAGCTGCCCTTCTCCTTGGGCAGGATGCAGATGTCGCCCGGCTTTCTCTTTTCGCACAGGAATAAACATCTGCCCTCGAAGGGAACCGCCACATAAAAGGGCACGTGCATAAGACGACGGGAGAGACATGGCAGATAGGCCAAGCCACACAGGGTCCAGCTCCTCCACCTCGTCCTCCATCCGATATACCTATATATAAATATGTTTATACATACCCTTATATATATAATATATATAAGGGTATATATATATACATATATATATATATATATATATATATATATATATATATAAAAATATATAAGGGTATATATATAGATATAGATATACCCTTATGTATATATTTATATATATCTATATGTATATATACCCTTTTATATATACAAATATGTATATATATACCCTTTCATATATAAATATATATATATATATATATATATATATATATATATATATATATATATGTGTGTGTGTGTGTGTGTGTGGGTGTGTATATATATACCTTATATATAATATGCACACACACACACACACACACACACACACACACACACACACACACACACACACACACACACACACACACACACACACACACATGCCTGCAGCTTCAGGCCAAACTGCTGCAGTGAGGTGGTGTAGCGAGTGTCGAGGGAGGTAAGGCCTAGGCCAGTCAAGGCGCTGTCATAGCTGGTATAGGCAGGACCGAGAATAATCTTGGCAGCCCTTTTCTGTACCCTTACGATTTGAAGCAGCTGGGTGGCGGTGAGGGAGGGGGATCAGGCGGGGAGGTGAAGGTCCAGAGGAGCTTTTCTTCGATGGTCACGCTGAGCAGCTTGTTGGAACAGATTACATCTCGCGGAGTTGTCCCCTGTGAGGATGGGCGGGGAGTGGAGTTGGTGGAGAAGCCGAATTGCATCACGACCGACTTCTGCCGTATGATAGTGACGTGATTTACGGTGGTCCAGGAGATCAATTTGTCGAGGGTGATGCCCGTGGAAGCTGCAGCTTTTAAGATGACCGTGTTGTGGTCCACCAGATCGAAGGCCTTCTTGAAATCTATGATGCTGGTGACGGAGGATTTGTGCTTATTGAGGAGGGCAAGGACAAAATTAAGGAAGCTGACAAGTCAGTGTATGGTTGAGGAGGAGCGCATGTTGCCGAACTGCCGAGTGTCAACGCAGGGTGCGAGGTCCTGGTAAGCCCAGTCGGCGACAAAAGTTTCGCACAGCAGGCTGGATAATAGAGTAATAGCGATGGGTCATAGTCCGCCAAATGAGGCGGGGCTTGGGGTTCTCCTGATGGCACTGACAAAGGCGGCCTTCCATATTAGACTGTTGCAGTGACTACGGAAGTAGTCAATTAGTGATATAGTGTAAAATTATAGATAAACGATGTTAAGATTTTTTTTTTTTTTTTCATTTGGTATGATTGTGTATAAAGTTATTCAGAAAATATTAAAGAGGTCGAGTATCAAGTTTTATTCAGAGCCAACGTAAAACAATGTATAGGGAGATTTGAGAAAATATATGCATGTGTTACTTAAAAAGTGGTGGCTGAATGCGTGTTTCCCGAAAAAGTAAATCCCCCTAGTCCGACGGCGAGGTGATCGTCTCTTTAAAGATAACAACTTATCTAGCTCCATCTCTTGCCACATATTTGTAGACTGGTAAGAAAAATAATGGCAGGGGAAATCGAGAAGTAAAGTTTTGTTGAATTATGCCTGTCGGTAGGGTTATTTGTGTCCATTTACAATATCTTTGTTCTTGTAGGAGACAAAAAGCATATTTGCTAGATAAATAAAAGTACGGTAACCACCATTATTGGTTACGGTTCCTTTTTCTTTGGGATGTACTATAGACAATTTCGTGGAGAGGGAGTAAATTACTGAAAAGTGTTGATTCGTCTTTTTCTTATATCATCATAAAACGGAGGATCCCTAATCGATGTTTACCCTGGTCTTTTTATATCAGAAGGGGAATGCACTGTTTTGGCGTGCATAAAGTTATACATAAGGGAAAGCTGAACATATTCCCTAGTTTGCATTGTAGACTATAAAAAATTGAGAGGTGAGGTAGGAACACTTTTTGGAAAAGCATTGCATTGCCCCTTGAGGTTAATTAGAAAAACATAGCTGGGTCGACACGTGGGGACAGGTGGTGACACTAGTTGGTAGATAATTAGCTGTTCAGGTGGAAATATGAGAGGGAAACCCGCTTTTGACCTCGCGCAGATGCGTTGAAACACCCATTAACCCATTCGCCTCCGGATTTATATTCTGTCACCTGTAGTTTTTGGTGAATTTTGTTACATATAGATGGCTCCACATGCGCTCAGCCGGGAAGGAGTCTAGCAGTAGGCCCTAGTTACCGGTCCTGATTTCCCCATTCCTTGAATTGGTGGGAAAATGTGTTTTTCTTATTAATACCATTGCTATCGATACTGATATTATTGTTATTGATGTTATGATTATTAAATTGTCATTAAAATATTTTAGACAATGAAATGATACAAAAGACCATTTCCTAAAGTGAAGGAAAAAGATAAACAGGTGAGATAGGTAGTTCTGATAACTGGCTATTTAGTGACTAAGAATTTGTAAAGCCATCTATGTGTAAATACAATAAATAAACATGTATTACAGTGGGCATGACATGTATTCTTGCCACTTGAGGCGAATGGGTTTATGCTCTCTAAATAGAATAAAAGCGTCGACTTTTCAATCTATTAGGTAATTAACCCGTGTATAAGCCTGAAATTTTCAAAATATACGAGATGGTGGTTATCGAATTACATTTACACAGAAAATTTAAGTCTTTAATTTTATTTTATTTGTGTTATCACCTGTTAACACCCGTGTTTGTGAAAGTCATACTACAGGCATATTGAGTACAACAAGAGTTTCATGTCCCTTTTCATTGAATTATATTTTTATTATGAAGATGCTTGTGGGATGTAAGAACAACTAGTAACAGATGAGAGGAGCGTAAACTTATCAATCGTCCCGCGAAGTTAACAAATTTCTGCTGAGTTCTTATTAGGGCTGCACCTTTGTTATATCGTGCATTTGTAAACATTTGTAATGGTATTTTTTTTTTTTTTTTTTTTTTTTTACAAATGCATATGAGTGAGAAATGGACATTGTCAGATGTATATATTTTTGTCTTATATTAATGTAATGCGAACATTACCAATCTTAGTAAGGGATGGAATGGATTTCCTTTTCTTGTTTGGTTACACCTCGAGACATGACAGCATCGTCGTTATATGGAACTCGACCGATATGATTTGTGTCTGTGTCTGTTTGTTTGTACTAAAGGTATATTTGAAGACATTCATAAAGGCATATTAAGTACAGCAACGAATTGTATAATCCATTTGATTGCAATGAATTCGTAGCATTGGAGTGCTTTAGCGTTTTAAGGTAAATGACGTGTCAAGACATGCCGGAAGGCGATATGTAATTATCGGATCACTACCCATGATCCCTTTAAGATCAATATCCTTGGGCCCGTATCCCTCCCGGGAGCAGTTGAGAATATCTATTTTACCCTCTTTCGGTGGGTACGCTGTGTCTGGGTGAGAGGTAGGTTGTCACGCTCATTAGCTATAGGTGTGATAAACTCACCTGTAACACTTCAGCGCAGGGTGTATTATCTCCTTAGATAGGACTTGTATCGGGTGGTGAGGGGGAAGGAATGGGGTGAGCTAATACGTCCATCGGTCTATTGTGGTGTTTGTTTGTTTGCGTCTTCTTCCTTTTCCCATTTTTGCTTCGTAACGGGATATGAGGGAATGTGGATCGGGGGGGGGGGGGGGCAGTAGGAAGGGAAGGAGGGGTACCCCTGTTCTCGGACTTTGCGTATGTCAGCAGCTGGATGCATGTTTGTTTGTTTGTGTGCTTCTACATCCTCTTATTCTTATAATTGCTTTGGAGAGGAGAGAAGGGGGAGAGACACCCTTCAGATGAGCGTGTTAGGCATCATTAGAGGGACATTTATGGATTAACATGAATTAGGAGGGGTGATCACTCGTCTGTATCAGGGTCAATTACCGATTCTGGTACAAGTTCAAACATGGTGGATAATACAATGCGGGGGTGGGCGGAGAGTTAATGAATTGCGGCTGGTGATTTGTTGTTAGGTATGTGGGTGGGCGGAGAGTTAATGAATTGCGGTTGCTGATTGGCTCACGGTCATTGGTTACGTCATCGGTTACGTCGTTAACCTGCTTTCACGGTTATGTACGCTCGCGGTGATGCGTTCTGTCCAGTCACCTGCATTGGAGAGGAGGGTAAGGAGCTCTCCTGTAGTACTCCATTAAATTTTTAGTTCCGGAACAATGATTATGATAATACCTTTGTGTGTGTGTGTGTGTGTTAGACATCACTGACTATGGGTAATGATTCTGGTCACTGATTAGTTAATCATTTTCTGCGGTTATCTTTCTGTTATGATGGTCATTAACCTGCTTTCACGCTCATGTACGTTCGCGGGGTGAGTAGTTCTGTCCAGTCGTCTGCATTGGAGAGATTCACCATTACATTTCCAGTTCCGGTTAATATAATCCTTTTAATTTCTCTATGTAGATGAAAGTAGGTTAATGATTTCCGGTTGCGTCATGGCCGTTGGTCATGGTCATTGGTTACCTCATGGCCATTGGTTACGTCATGGTCACTGACCTACTTTCACCCTCATGCACGTACATGAGGGTGAGTAGTTCTGTCTATAAATCCACTACTAAGGGTATACACACACACACACACACACACACATATATATATATATATATATATATATATGTATATATATAAATATATATGTATATATATATATATATATATATATATATATATATATATATATATGTGTGTGTGTGTGTGTGTGTTTGTGTGTATGTGTGTGCGTGTGAAGGTGGCTAATTTCGGTTAAATAATTATTGAACGATTTGCTTGGTCCCTTTACCAGTCCTTGCACCTTCTCCGTGGTTCACCTTTTACTTATAGCTCATTTGATCACTTGCGGGAGATAATGGTAAACGCCAGGGACAGTTTAACATTAAGATAAAATATACTCATATGTTATCCTATTCTAAATAGTGTGACCAACACAACACTCACAGAATATAAATGATGCTAAAGTAGACAGCGACAGACAGATAGCTGCAGACAGGTAGACAGCATCCAGTGAGCAGAAAGCGGCCAGCAGGCAAAACGGCATCGTATCCCTGCGTCCGAACTTGATCCCTGCGTACAATCTTATTAGATACTGGCTTTGTACTGTCACCACTTCACATCACCTTACGTCAGTTTATTTTATTGCACATTACTTAAACAGCTGTGAACATGAAATAACATCCTCAACGGGGCTCGATTGTCTCTCAGCACAATACCCCCACGGGTGGGCACACAAGTCACATCTCTTTCGTCCGGGGGTTAGAATCAGGGTGTGATTTCCGTTAACTGTGACTATTACTGATTTATTTAATTATTTTTCCATCTTTTTTGTTTCATAGTCTTTTTTCCACCATCTTAATACTATATCGCTTATTTTTTCCGTATTATTCTTGTATTGGTCAGTATGAATTATTACATCAAAATGTTGGTCACGAATCCCTGTCACTAATACCTATCATTTGCTAATTCAGAGTATTTAAATGTTAAATTAATAATGAATAATATATAATGGATAATAAATAATGAATAATATATAATGGATAATAAATAATGAATAATATATTGTGTGGCATTCCTTGTAAGATTATACCAAAATGAATCTTTGCGCTCTACTCTCATATTTTACGTTCTTCACAACTATTTCCTTAAACACACACACACACACACACACACACACATATATACATATATATACACACATTTATATATATATATATATATATGTATATTATGAATTTGCACACACACACACATGTTTGTTTCCTTGAACTGCGTTATAGGAACTCTCGAACTATTTCTTTATTTCTTCATCCGTTTCTTCGGTAATTTCCACTCGCTCTATCTGTGTTCCACGGCGGTCTTTGGAGGTCGCAGGGGTCTAGAGCCTTGACATTCAAGGCAGAATCATTAGCAATAATGACCCTGAAGTTCGCCAAATTCTCAGCATCAAAAATGCCTGCGAGTCTCAAGAGCCGAAAGAATTCAGGGGATCGTGCGCGAATTTTCGGCTCTTGATTCTAGCTAGAGGCGAAAAAGTCAGGGCAGCGTTCGTGCAAGATAGAAGTAATCATACAGGCACATTAAGCGCCCATTCGTAGACATGGGGATTTTTTCACTTAACCCCGGGATTCCAATAAAGGCGCCCTTTCTCTCGGGATTAAGGGATTTTCCGGTCGTTATCTTCATCGACTTTATCATTATTGCTTGTAGTGCTATATCTATCATTATTATTATAATCGCATTTATTTTTAGCATTTTTGTTGTTGTTATTATCCTTATTATTACAATTACTGCCATTTTTGTTATTATTATTATTATTATTATTATTATTATTATTATTTCTATTAATATTATTTTTATTATTATTATTATTATTATTATTATTATTATTATTATTATTATTATTATTATTATTATTATTATTATTATTATTATTATTATTATTATTATTATTATTATTATTATTATTATTATTATTATTATTATTATTATTATTATTATTATTATTATTATTATTATTATTATTATTATTATTATTATTATTATTATTATTATTATTATTATTATTATTATTATTATTATTATTATTATTATTATTATTATTATTATTATTATTATTATTATTATTATTATTATTATTATTATTATTATTATTATTATTATTATTATTATTATTATTATTATTATTATTATTATTATTATTATTATTATTATTATTATTATTATTATTATTATTATTATTATTATTATTATTATTATTATTATTATTATTATTATTATTATTATTATTATTATTATTATTATTATTATTATTATTATTATTATTATTATTATTATTATTATTATTATTATTATTATTATTATTATTATTATTATTATTATTATTATTATTATTATTATTATTATTATTATTATTATTATTATTATTATTATTATTATTATTATTATTATTATTATTATTATTATTATTATTATTATTATTATTATTATTATTATTATTATTATTATTATTATTATTATTATTATTATTATTATTATTATTATTATTATTATTATTATTATTATTATTATTATTATTATTATTATTATTATTATTATTATTATTATTATTATTATTATTATTATTATTATTATTATTATTATTATTATTATTATTATTATTATTATTATTATTATTATTATTATTATTATTATTATTATTATTATTATTATTATTATTATTATTATTATTATTATTATTATTATTATTATTATTATTATTATTATTATTATTATTATTATTATTATTATTATTATTATTATTATTATTATTATTATTATTATTATTATTATTATTATTATTATTATTATTATTATTATTATTATTATTATTATTATTATTATTATTATTATTATTATTATTATTATTATTATTATTATTATTATTATTATTATTATTATTATTATTATTATTATTATTATTATTATTATTATTATTATTATTATTATTATTATTATTATTATTATTATTATTATTATTATTATTATTATTATTATTATTATTATTATTATTATTATTATTATTATTATTATTATTATTATTATTATTATTATTATTATTATTATTATTATTATTATTATTATTATTATTATTATTATTATTATTATTATTATTATTATTATTATTATTATTATTATTATTATTATTATTATTATTATTATTATTATTATTATTATTATTATTATTATTATTATTATTATTATTATTATTATTATTATTATTATTATTATTATTATTATTATTATTATTATTATTATTATTATTATTATTATTATTATTATTATTATTATTATTATTATTATTATTATTATTATTATTATTATTATTATTATTATTATTATTATTATTATTATTATTATTATTATTATTATTATTATTATTATTATTATTATTATTATTATTATTATTATTATTATTATTATTATTATTATTATTATTATTATTATTATTATTATTATTATTATTATTATTATTATTATTATTATTATTAATTTCTATTAATATATATTTATATATATATATATATGTTAGAAGTGAGAAAAAATGGCATAACACCTTTGTAAATTATGGTTATATACATTCACATATATATATATATATATATGTGTGTGTGTGTGTGTGTGTGTGTGTGTGTGTGTGTGCATGTGTGTGTGTTTCCTAAATATGTACTCCTCTCCCTCTACTCTAAACCCCACATCTCGCCCCTCCCCCTTCCCTCCTCTTCTTCCTTAAACTCCCCCACTTCCTTCTCTCTCAAATCCCCTCCTCTCCCTTCCCAATCTTTTCCGTTAAATACCTCTCATTATAATTCATACCTTTTCTAAAAATGTGTCTATATATGTCTATATCAATCTATTTTTCTATCTTTCTCTATCTATATCAACCTATTTTTTTATCTATATCTCTATATCTATATATGTGCATATCTATATGTATAAATATACATACGTACATATATATATACACACATGTATATACATACGTACATATATATATATATATATATATATATATATATATATATACACACATGTATATACATACATACATTCGAACGTAGGTCACTCCAGGTATGAACCGAAGGACCAGTATTAAACTAACCATACCACATGACCCACTAAAAGAGGATTGCACCACCAGGATCTTAGTAGCTATATGGACATTACCTCTCTTCTCGTATTAGAGTAAGTTTTGCACACTCACTTCTTATGGGCAGTTCAAATCCTACGTCAAATGTACTGATGTATAGTTATGAAAAATGCAATACGGCAATACCGCACTGATATCGATAAATAACAACACTCCCTGACCAGGACTGGAACTTTGGTCACTCCAGGTATGAATGGGAGGACCAGTACTAAACCAACCATACCACACGAACCACTAAAATGAGAGTGCAACTAGGATCTCACTAGCTCCATAGACATTGCCTATATACTCACACTAAGCACACTCCTTTTAGTGGGTCGTGTGGTATGGTTAGTTGGTTTAGTACTGGTCCTTCACTATCTGGGATATTGGGTTGAAGGAAACGCAATTTTGACGTGCTTAATTTTAATTTGAGTAGCATTACTTAACGGTCTTAAGGCTCATGGGATGGACGGAATCTATTGCTCTGCTGACTTTTCGAAGATACAGCGGTCATAAAAGCAATTTTAACTAATTTCTGTTATTCTATATTCTGATATTAATACACAGGTGACTTATTAGGATATAAACAATAATATACATATATATATATATATATATATATATGACAGGGATATTCTGAATCAGTTGAAGTCTATGGTTAACTTTACCTTTACAATAATAACCAATAAGATAATGCAATTACAATAAAAGTGAGACACTCACCCTCAACTTCCCGATATTTTCGATTTGTTTTACTAGGCCAATTGAAATACTCAATTCACATATTTCATGATTTTCCTTTCCTACACTTTACCTTATCTATTGTCCCTTTCACAAGTCATTCCATGACACAATCGGAGTTGTCTCCTTTGCCTAATTCCATTATATCCACGCCAAAAGAGAGAAAAATTACAAATGGAATCATGGCATGTTGTTCTCACCACAAATTTTCCCCAACCTCTTTCTCTGTCTCTGCGTGTGTGAGGAGAGCAGACACCTGTCTTAGTTATCATAACTCAATCGCCATCACTTCAACAAAGCAACTGCTTACAGATCATAACTATAATTTACTCTATTATTTATGAAACTAAATTTTGCTATAATGTTATGCCCTCAAAATAAGATATATAAATATTTTGGTCGAGTTTGGCGATTCTATATGAACCAGACTTGACAAATTTAACCAGCGCACAATAAGTATTTCGAATCAATATCGATTTCATCATGTGTATATATATACATATATATATATATATATATATATATATATTTATTTATAAAAGTATATACAGTTATATATACAAATGTAAATATATATATTTATTCATATATATATATATATATATATATATATATATATATGCACACACACACACACACACACACACACACACACACACACACACACACACACACACAACCACACACACACATATATCTATCTATATGAGCCGTATTCATGTTGACAAATGTAGAAAGCTAATAATGAGAATGAATGTTTTCACAATACAAGAGATGTATTTAACCGGTTTCGAATATATCTTCGTCAGAAATATATATATTTGTGAAGAAGATATATTCGAAACCGGTTAAATACCTCTCATTATAATTCATACTTTTTCTACAAATGTGTCTATATATGTCTATATCAATCTATCTTTACATCTTTCTCTATCTATATCAACCTATTTTTTTTATCTCTCTGTATATCTAAATATGTGCATATCTATATGTATAAATATACATACGTACATATATATATATATATATATATATATATATATATATACACACACACACACACATATATATATATATATATGTATATATATACATGCATATATATATATATACATACATGCAAATATATGTATATATATATATCATCATCATCATTTTGGGGCTAACGCCGGCAGGGGCGCATAGCCGCATCCACCTTTCGTTTCCACCGACGAGGATCCCTCATGGCGAGCCGCCAGGGAGGGGCCCGGGCCATCTCTAGTTCCTCACGACAGGTTTGATCGATCTGCCCAAGCCACGACCTTCTCGGTCGTCCCACAGGCCTCCTCCACCCAGGGTTGTCTCGGACAGAGACAACCTGATGGGCAGGATCATCCTGTGGGAGTCGAGCCAAGTGGCCATATAGCCTGAGTTGGTGATCACGGATTGTGCAAGTAACAGGTCCTGTACCGGTCTCACGGTGCAGCCGTTGGTTGGACACATGGTCCCGCCAACTGTACCCCATGATCCGGCGGAAGGATCTGTTACAAAAGGCATCAAGATGAGATTCCAGAGGACAAGATAGTGTCCAAGTTTCACTACCATAGAGTAAAACTGGCAGTATCAGGGCCTTGAAAACACGTAACTTGGTCCTTCTACACAGGTACCGACATCTCCAAATACTCATGTCGAGAGATTTCATGACCCCTGCTGCCAGGCCAATCCGTCTACTGACTTCTTGGTCTGACAGCCCAGAGTCGTGAACTACACTACCGGGATATATAAAACTCTCTGTGACTTCGATGTTTTCACCACAAGCACGTATCGACTGAACAGGGTCTCCTAGCAGGCTCAAAAATCCTGGATCTTGGTCTTGGTCCAGGAGACCTCTAGCCCCAGGGGCTTAGCTTCATTGCTAAATGCATCAAGAGCCGCCACTAGGGTTTCCAGAGATTCAGAGAGTACGGCAACATCATCGGCAAAGTCAAGGTCTGTAACCTTGATATTGCCCAGAGTTGCTCCACAGTGACTTTGGACAGTAGCTCTACCAAGTATCCAATCCATGCAAGTGTTGAAAAGTGTTGGTGCGAGAACACAGCCTTGCCTCACACCTGAACTAACAGGGAAGAAGCTCGACAGGCCCCCACCACACTTTAAAGCACTTTCAGTGCCTGTATACAGGTTTGCTATTAGTCCAATAATCCTTATTGGAATTCCTCTTAGTCTCAGGATCTCCCAGAGAGATTCGCGATGCACCATGTCAAACGCCTTCTTGAGATCGATGTAGGCTGCGATCAGCCCACGTCCGAACTCACGACGGCGCTCTATAATGATTCGAAGTGCCAGGATGCGGTCTATTGTGGACTTACCAGAAGTGAATCCAGATTGCTCCAGCCTTTGGTGCCTCAACAGGTGGTCCCTGATACGTCTCAGTAAGATGTGCGCGAGTACCTTGCCTGGTACACTGAGTAGTGTAATGCCTCGGTGATTGCTGCAGCCCCACTGATCCCCTTTCCCCTTCCAGAGAGGGATGACCACACCCCTCAGCAGGTCAGGGGGAAAGGTACCAGTCTGCCAGATGGCAGACAGGACTGCATGCAAGCCCCTTGCCATAGGTTCTCCACCAGCCTTTACAATTCGGCTGGGATGCCACAAACACCTGCTGCTTTACCACTCTTTAGCTTGGAGATCGCCCCCCTGATTTCGGTCAGGGAGGGTGGATCCTCGCTGATGGGTGGATCGGGCAGAGGAGTCTCAACATTACCCGCATCCATGTTAACTGTTGGTGGGTCAACCTTATACAACTGCTCAAAATACTCAGCCCAACGCACACGCAATCAGGATCTGAGATTATCTGGCCACTTACTGAGCAGACTGCAGTCGTCTGTGAGGGGGGCTTGGAGTTCAGCTTTCTCAGAGCTTAGTAGGCAGGACAAAGGTCATTTACAAGGAAATGGCTTTCGACCTCCTCTGCAAGACTACTGATAAACTGTTCCTTATCCCTTCTCAACAGTGACCTAGTCCTGCGCACCAGAGAGCGGTGCAAGTTGCGATCCCCTGACAGTCGAACCGCACGACAAGCATCTGTGGCTTCCAGTGTCTCCTGCGAGATGGAATTCTGTCTTGTTCTTGGGCATTCACCAATGGATTCCTGAGCTGCATCAAGCGTTTCACGCTTGAAGGTATCCCACATTAGAACAGGGTCTGTCTGGCCCTTGAGTGCTGTGAGACGACCAGAGATAGCCTTGGCAAACCCCTGCATACACCCTGCAGTTCTGGAGGATCCTCCATCGAGTGCCAATGAGGATGTGGTCGATCTCCTTGGCCACTCTACCTGTACCGCTGTACCAAGTCCAACGATGCGGGTCAGAATGCTGATACCAGGAGCCAGAAATCCTCAATTTCTGGGACCTAGCAAAGTCACGGAAAAGTAGGCTATTCTCGCTGCCAGCATCAGCTCCTGAGCCATGAGGACCGACAGACATCTAGTAGCCAGCTCGATCACAGCCGGTTACCGCATTGAAGTCGCCCAGAACAATACGAATATCTCGCCGAGGACATCTGTCTGCCACAGATGCAAGTTTGGCGTAAAACATCTCTTTCACCTCAAGTTTATATACATCCGTAGGAGCGTATACAGCAACAAGAGACATGAAGCCAAATGAAAACTTCAGTCTCAATACCATGATACGCTCATCGACTGGAGTGACCTCAACTACCAAAGGTTGAAGTCTGCTGGAGATGGCTATGGCTACTCCCTGGAAATGGTGGCCATCGCTGTGGCCCGACCAGTAGTAGCTTTAGCCACCAACACTAATCGTGCCGCTGCCAGGTCTTCTCACCTCCGAGAGAGCAGCGACCTCAACTCTCAGCTGTTTCAATTCCCTCGATAGTAGTGGGAATCGATCGTCCTGTCGCTGGGAACGGATGTTCCAAGCCCCCAACCCTGACAATCCGCCTGAGGTCTAACCTCTGGCAGTCACTCCGGGTGGGCGCCAGCTCTGCCACCCCTACCGACGCCGCCCCATATAGAGGAGGTTGGCTGGCTGCAGGCCCCATAATCCACCTGCAGGGCTCCCTAGGGCTTTCCCCCACAAGCCGAGTCCCAGCGGTCGCCAACCCAGAGGGACCCACAGCCCGCCGTACTTGCTGGGTAGGAGGGACTTTAGCCCTTCCCCAGCATCAACAACTATATGGCTCGTTGCCAGTGGTTATCTCGGTGGGGCCGACTGGCAAGGCCTGCCTCCCCACAGCTGCCCATTATCCCCAGGGGGCGCGGGGGGCAGGAGTTAGTACGAAGCCAGGGCGTATCCACACACCGGTTGGCCATAGCTCCGTACCTTTAGGGCCTCCTGCTGCTCTGAAAGCCTCCACAGTTCAGCCTAGGACCGCAAGGTACCTAGTTTCCATGGGTGGCCACGAGGAGGCACTGTAGAAGTTTTGATGATGGAGAGGCTATGAGCTGGCAGGGGAGTCTTATGCATAGCTGTTCCCTTTTTCGCACCAGGCTAGCCAGCGGTGGCAGCTGAAAGCGGGAAGGCATGCAAGCAGGCACTTAACGCTAACTAGGCTACCACACCATCGCTTCACATCACCCCGAGCATGAAGCACCAACCCATATATATATGTATATATATATGTATATATATGCATATATATGCATATATATATATATATATATATATATATATATATATATATATACACATACATATATATATGTATATATACATATATATACATACATACATATATATATATATATATATATATATATATATGTATATATGTATATATATACACATAAATATATATGTATATATATATATATATATATATATATATATATATATATATATACATGCATATGTACACACATATATATATATATATATATATATATATATATATATATATACATGCATATGTACACACACATATATATATATATATATATATATATATATATATATATATATATATATATATTTATACACATGCATATATGTATATATATATGTATATATATATACATACATATATATATATATATATATATATATATATATATATACATACATATATATATATATACATACATACATATATATATATATATACATATATATATATATATATATATATATATATATATATATATATATATATATATGAATACATCCTATGAATGCTCGCCCCTTATATATTCCTATTATCATTTAATTAGTCTCCATAAATATTCAGACGGAGGGACTTAGCAGTCTCGCGGGCGGGGCCAAAAAAGTAACGCGCACACCTTCCGTCAATTGTCTAACCTTGTTTCATTAAACACAAAGTTACAGTTAGAAATCGAATGATAGTGTATGTACCCTCTCATGATTAAGATTTACAGCAGGGCTTTGCGATTCCTTAATACTCAGAGTTTATAGTTGAACCAGTTCTTCATCCCAGGCATTTTACAACAATGATATATAATGACAAAACACGTTTATTAGTCCATGATTGTCTATCCATTCAGCTAATTCAGTGTACATATGCACCAATAATTGCAAGTTCTGATTTATTTGATAAGGTTGCGGATTCGCAGAGAGATGAAGGCTGTCGCTTCCATATTTCATCTGCGGACGCAAGGTCAACTTTTGACTTACTGATTCGAAGGCCGGTTGTGTAGTTCCTTCATACTCTCTTCGTCCTCTCGTCTATGTGTTATAGGCAGTCTCTCTTGTATTGTCATATCTGTGATGATATTTTATCATATTTATCCCATTCTTAGGTACTCTATTGCTTTCTTTTTGTTTGCATTCTTCTTAACTGAGTTTTTTTTTTTTTTTTCTTTTACCTTTTTTATTTTGCTGTAACGTTTTTAACTACATCTACATTGTCCCTTTCCTTGTTCTATTCTGATCTGTATTTGTACAGCTCCATTTCAAAAGATAATAAAACAAGCTGGTAAGGATAACCTTTTAAATTGATTGGGCACACACAAACACACATATATGTATATATATATATAT
>NC_061822.1:23989360-23996860 GCF_019202785.1 Penaeus chinensis
CAATCGAGCGCACGACAAGCATATGTGGCTTCCAGTGTCTCCTGAGAAATGAAATTCTGCCTTGCTCTTGGGCATTCATCAATCGATTCTTGGACTGCATCAAGCGTTCCACGCCTGAAGGTGTCCCACAGAAAAACAAGGTCCGTCAGGCCCTCCAGTGCCTGTGAAACGACCAGAGATAGCCTCAGCAAACCCCCGGGCAGAGCTGCAAAAAATATTTTCCTTTCTGGGAACCTGGGAAACAGGACAAAAATTTTCTGTTAGGTATAAGTATTGTGTACAATAGTTCTACTAATCTATTGGGTCTGGGGAAAGTTTCCAATAAAATATCGTAATTTGGTTGTTGTTGGATCTTTTTTATTTTTGGCAAAGATGGACTATGCAAAAAAGTAAACAAAAATCAAACAACTTTGTGATTAGCTATGAGTCTATCAAATCCAAATTATAAATTAATAGGGTCTCCATTGAACTTTGTAGTCAGATCTTCATAAATGGAAGGCTACTAGCCTTTGTCATTAGGCGACTGACAACTTTTGATCCTCCTTTGTATGTTTGAAGTTGCTCAATGACTGTTGTTCGATAAAAGTGCCATGCCGATTTCTTTGATCGCCAGTATCCGTCCATTGCCTCTTTTATGATAGGATCAGAATGAGCTAAGTTCGGACCGTTAACTGCAATCTTGAATTCCTCTGTTGCATTTTCTTCATCAAGATTTCTCCTCTCGTCGAAATGATTTTCAAACACTGATACAGTGGACTCTAACATGGATTCACCGGAATGCTTTATACAGGTAACTGTCATTGCTTGTAGCAGCATCTCTATGTCTTGAGAAATATTTTTTTGTGGGTCAAAGAACATCTTTAGCAGGGTTTTTGGGTCCATAACTTTCAGTTCTGCAATGGAAAAGCATTTAATCCCTTTTTCAAGTCGTCTCAGGAAGTCTTTATGCTCATCCATTAGCAATTGATCTGGTACATTGCTTAGTGAGCTTACGGGAATTGATCGAATTGCTTGTACGACACCCTCACTTGTTGTGGCAGCAACTTTGATGTATCCACCTTCAAATTCCTTCAATGAAAATGATACAGCAATCAAATCCAGCAACTTACGAGTTTCATTGATAATAGCTGTTATATCTGGGCTAAAAAACTGGTCTTGCATATCGGAATGAATTCGACCCACTAATTTCGCCAACTGTTGCCCTGACATTTGTTTTGGTGCAAGGGATATGTTCGTTCCCTCTTTGCTTGATCTTCCGCGAGTCTGGCCAGAGAGTCCTGCAGCAATTGTTTCATGGGCGCCAATTATAGGTATGCCACAAATTTTATTCATTGCACTTTGCATGATCTTCAAGGCTCTCAGACATCATCCCCAAGATTTCTACCTCCTTCAAAATTTTATCATATCGCTCATGAGGTAGAAGGCTAACTTGCTGGACAACATTCACAATAACACCATGTTGCGAGTATATGTCAGCACATCCCGACAAGGTCAGCAGGAAGCGAGCATTCAGGATTTTGCCAAGAAGCTGCTTTGCTTCAACAGAACTTTTTCTCTTTGCGGCATTGGTGGGATCTTGTGCTGCTTCAATCTTTTTCTCCTCAAGACATATTATTGCTTCCAAATCTTGTGTCGGAAAATTTCACGAGGGCCTTCAAATGAAGTATCCAAACGGCAGATGCCTCCACTAACTTTTCATAATTTTTTCCCCAGTTACAGCCGGAAAAGCTCCGAACACGTGCCTGTGTCGTTTACAAGCCAAGAAGTCTTTCCCTTTGCATAAATGTATATCAATGAGGCCACTTTTGTGCAATGCATCCCATCCCCACAGAACAGTGCCGGGCTGAAGGCCATAGAGCTTTTCTAATTCTTTTTCAACCCCCAGGTGAAAGTACTGTCCGTCGAATGACCCACCTTCGATTTGGGAGGACTGGACACAAAAGACATCAAGACCCTCTTGTTTTATATTCATTGCGAGGTCTTCCCCTTTGTGTCCCCTGACGATTGGTTGGCCAAGACTGATGACTTGGATGAGTTCAGGTGCAGCTGGAACAACAGTAATGACTGAAAGAAACTGACGGGTCCTATGCTTGTACGTAGCTTTGTCTGCGGTTACGTTAACTGGGGGGAGATGACCTGTTGCTGCAACCATCTTGACAAGAATCTCACTCTTTGATTAACTGCTTTACAAACGAAAGGACGAAATAATCTGCTGTGGTTTAGTTCACTAACTTTAGCACCAGCTTTCTTCATAAGAAGGACGTCCTCCTCGAAGTCTACATATGGCCGTCCTTTGGTAAACAATTTCATGCATACTCGTCCAAGGTTCATCCCAGCCTCTTGATTCAGGATTTTTAATTTCTTTTCTTCTTTCTTTCTCTCTTCTTCCAATTTCAGCTTTTCTTTGTGCTGTTTTCCATCAGTACAATGTCTCTTTACATTTTTCTTCAAGTTAACGAAAGCACGTGGTAAATATTCTTCTTTGTCAGATTCAACACCCAAATCTTGATTGTAGGCGAAAACTCCAACTTCATTAGATAAACCTTCAGTACTACCTGAGTCACAAACGGTGCAAAAAGCTGTCCTTTCTCGGCATTGTATTCAAACCCAAGAGTCTCAAGTTCTTTTAAAGATCTTGCCACAAGAGTCACATTTTGAATATCTTTATTTGTCATTTCATCAGAACCTTTCATTTTTTTTTTTTTTTTTTTTTTTTTGGGGGGGGGGTTACACTGACGTTGCATTTTTTAATCTCTTCTACATGTTGTTGCAAATGGTCAATTTTTGCAATGATTTTATCAAGTTTATCTTGATCAGCTGGTTCTATTATTGAATTAACACTCGATCTTCACATTCCTCAGCAGCGACAGATGATTTTCATACTTTATTTGTTACTTCGCAATCCAACTGATTTTGGCCAGACAATTCTTTCGTTTGAAGCTTTCCCGATGCCCGTGAAAAGCGAAATTCGCGTCCGTCCGTGAGGAGTGAGGTCACTTGAGTTTTCCTCTGGATGTTCAGTGACCTCATGGGTTTTGTAATTCTTCCGCAGAATCAAGCTTTTGCAAACACGGCATCTAATCTTGAGAGTTTCGCTTAAATAAGGTTGTTTTATAAGCGGTAAATTTTTTCGAGACATAACTCGAGTTCTTGAAAAATATTACTGATTTGCCTTGAAGCTAAATTTGCATTTTCGTGTCTACAGTGAGTCGTCTTTTTCTCACCTTCTTGCTATTCTATCAGTAGTTAATTATCACATTTTCAAATTGAATGGTTATTTTTTTCGAGACATAACTCGAGTTCTTGAAAAATATTACTGATTTGCCTTAAAGCTAAATTTGCATTTTCGTGTCTACAGTGAGTCGTCTTTTTCCCACCTTCTTGCTATTCTATCAGTAGTTAATTATCACATTTTCAAATTGAATGGATCATACGGTAACCTGCCTCACACTGACAAACACTGACGCAATGACTTAATAATGTTCCCGCCGTTCGCGTTTCCGCCATAGATCAGTGGTTTCCGCTTGTCATCCCAGCCTTTATGTTTCAAAAAGGCCTCCTTTCCAAGTCTCCTTGAAGCTCGAACGGGGACTCGAGACAATATGATCTGTGAACAAAATGGAGATATGTTTATTGGCTGGAAGAAATCTTCAAAATAGATGGTGCTCTGCAAAATTAACTGGTGTTTGGGAACGCTAATAGATGCTAATTAAGAAGATGAATATGGTTACCTGTTTATACTTATTAGCCAGCTATTTTGGCCTTCATTTCATATGATGGGATCACAACATGATCGTTTACATTTATAATTGGTGACAGCTCATTATTCAAAGGACAAAGATGATGTGAAAGAACACGAGGATGTAATTCAATACCAATCAGAAACTTTGCCAAGAGCTCAATCAAGATTCAAGTCAACTATTGTTTTACTATCATGAAGAAGGATGCATGTAATTTTCATAGCTTTTGAACTTTGAAGATCCAAAAGCACATAGCCAGTGGCCTAACTGAGGCATCTGGGGCTTTAAGGAAAAGCACTGAGACTATTTAATAACTGCAAGAAAGTCCAATCTAAACCTTATGTAGAGCATGTCAAACATAATAGCAAAATTTATAAATGGGATTTTTTCTTGTTAACTAGGGGGAGCTTGAGTAACAGAAGCTTTAGTTAAGAAAGTTTTTGAAAATGAGATGAACTTGAGTAAAGCCTTCAAAACATAGATATAAATTTAAATTAGGGCCCCTAATTATCAAACTTGATATTTGAAAAACATTTTAGGCAATATTTGACAGATGAGTAGTTTTTGTAAGGGTTTCAAAAATGTGTAACTTCTTTATTTGATGCATTCTACAAACTGAGGACATTAAACTTACACTTGTATAAACTTTCGTTCTGTTGGGAAAAAATCAAGAAACAATTTTTGTAATTGCATAGAACAGTTGTTTTTTTATCAAGTTTTGCTAAAAAAAAAATCTGCCAAGCCCCCCCCCCCAAAAAAAAAAAAAAAAAAAAAAAAATCTGGGAATCTAGTTCCCGGGTTCCGATACTTTTTGCAGCTCTGCCCCCGGGCACAATCGACCTCCCTCTCGACCTCCCTCAATCTGTCCACATGAAGCACCCTAAAGTGTTCATTGGAGCGATGGGGGGTTCTAAAGTGGACCCGGAGAAAAGCTACAACTAATCTAGGATCAGTTTCACAGAACTCAGCGCTACGATACATCCTACAGTTCTGGACGATCCTCTGTCGAGTGCTAACGAGGATGTGATCGATCTCCTTGACCACACTACCCGTATCGCTGTACCAAATCCAGCGATATATATATATATATATAATAGTAATAGTAATAGTAATAGTAATAGTAATAGTAATAGTAATAGTAATAGTAATAGTAATAGTAATAATAATAATAACTACAACAAGAAAAATATTGATAATTATAATGATAATGATAATAATGATAATAACAACAACAATAATAACATAAGTAATCACGGTAATAATAATAATATTAATATTGATAATGAAAAAATAATAACAGTAATGATAATAATACTATTAATAATTATTATTATGATAAGAGTAATAATAATAATGAAAATAATAATTATAATGTAATGATAATAATAACAGTAATAATAATAGTAATACTAATATAAATGACAATGACAATAACAAAACAACAATAATGATAATAATGATAATAATAATAATGATAATGATAATAATAATGATAATAATGATAATGATAATAAGATTAAAGATAACAACATAATAATGATAATAATAATAATAGCAATAACAGCAACTGCAACAACAATAATCATAATAATAATGACAGTGATGATAATAATCAAAATATTCATGATAATAACAATACTACTACTAACACTACTGCTACTACTACTAATAATGATAGTAATGAAAATGATAATGATAATGATAATTATAATAATAAAGATAATAATAATAATAATAATAATAATGATAATAATAATAATAATAATAATGATAATAATAATAATAATAATAATAATGATGATAATAGCAATGATAATAATATAAATAATATTAACAACAACAACAACAGCATTAATATTAGTGATGATGATGATAATAATAATAATAATAATAATAATAATAATAGAAATAATAATAATGATAATGATAATAACAATAATAATAATAATAATATTAATAATAATAATAATAATAACAACAACAATAACAACAACTACAACAACAACAATAATAAGCATAATAATAATGATGGTGATAATAATGATAATGATATTGATAATAATAATAATAGTAATAATAATAATAAAAAAAAAATAATAATAATGATAATAATGACAATAACAATAACAATAATTATAATAATAATAATAATAATAATAATAATAATAATAATAATAATAATAATTATGATAACAATAATAATGATAATAACAACATTAATTATAATAATATACTGATAATGATAATAATAATAATAATAAGAAGAAGAAGAAGAAAAAGAAAATTAATAAGAATAACAGTAAGAATGGAATAAGAAGAATAAGAGCTATTACTTTTAACATTATTGTTATCATTATCATAATTTTTACTATTATTATTATTATTTTTATTACCATTATTATTATTATTATGATTATTAGCATTATCATTTCATTATAAATATCATCATTGTTAGTTATCATTATTATATTATTTATTTTATTACGGTAGCCATAATGAATAATCCATCACTCACTGCGGTAGCCATTATGAATAATCCATTACCCACTACGGTAGCCATTATGAATAATCCATTACCCACTACGGTAGCCATTATGAATAATCCATCACCCACTACGGTAGCCATTATGAATAATCCATCACCCACTACGGTAGCCATTATGAATAACCCATCACCACAGCCTGCGAGGCTCCTCTCGAGAGCCACAAAAGGGAGCCGCTCCAGAAGCCAGTAGGACAAACAGCGTACAAGACCTCCGTCCTATGTAAACGTGGCATTTTCTTCTTGCAAGTTAAACAAGTTATAAGTTATTTAATTGTCAAAATTCGCTACGACGCAAAACCCAGTATGAGGTAACATAAACTGCGCTTCGGAAATATTCGTTTGCTTCTCAGTTTTTATGTTGAAAATATTTTATTATTTCTTTCATTCCTCATTTTAAACCAGTTTCGCGTTGATAAGTACAATTAATATGAATAATGTGCATATGAATTATATTTAGTATTACTTGTGTTATTAATTTTAGCATAGTCAAAACTGTCGTCATTACCATCATCATTAATATTATTATTATCACGATCACAATCATAAGTAAGATTATCTGGCCATATTTTATTTCAAATGAACATTATCTGGGGACAGGATGCGAAATGATTTTAACGGTATCAATAATATCATAAATTTATATTAAAACTTTCTAATATTACTGAAAAATGCCTAACTGAACATTAACGACACATCTAGTCTGGGAAAATTACCATTTCTCATTCATCCCTTTCTTCAACCTTTTTATAATTAATTATGTAGCATCTCTGCTCATTAGCATTAGCATGGCTTTGCCATTATTATCACATTAAGATGGCGTTAGTTTTATTTTTTTATTATTAAAAGATCTACCAATCTGAGTAGGATTAATAATGGCTTTATCCTTTTTCTTGTCACTGGATTCACTATCAGAGATAACAAAATCCGCCCAATAGTTCTTTCCTGGCAAGGATGCCAGCCCATGCAGCCCATTACTGCCGAGAGTCCAGCTCATTACCAACTCCGTTCCGGTTATCATGTATTGCAACACTACAGTCCCGGCGTCAGTTGCTCTTCAACAGCCATCATCGGCGCTATGCAATATCTCATAAGTGGATGCCAGAGGTAAGAGCACCAACTGAGGCAATCGAATCAGCAATTGGCCTGAAAGCCTCCGTATCATTGATCATAAATTTCCGATTCATTGCCTGAGCCTGGTTTGTTAGCATGGCGATA
>NC_061822.1:24004360-24006860 GCF_019202785.1 Penaeus chinensis
CTGGATCTTGGTCTTGGTTCGGGAGACCTCTAGCCCCAGGGGCTTCATTTCATTGCAAAATGCATCAAGAGCTGCCACTAGGGTTACCAGAGATTCAGATAGAATGGCAACATCATCAGCAAAGTCAAGGTCTGTAGCCTTGATATTGCTCAGAGTTGCTCCACAGTGACTTTAGACAGTAGCTCCCACCTAATGAAAGCCACCTTGCCGCGGTGGGGGGGCTTGAGGTCCCAATGAGCTGGTGAGCCGGACCAGAGGGCTACCCATACTGGAGGGGTCAACAGTAAGGGATGAGACAAAATGGCTTCCTGGTGCACCAAGGCCTATGAGAGGGGATGATGCACCCACCCCTTGTTCATTCCATCTTGGACCAGGGAGAACTCTCCCACGTGTCTTTGACGTGCATGGCATCCCGTATTATCAGGAGACAGGAGTCCTTGAGGTTGAGCGATGCTGCACGCTGCTCCGGGCAGCTAGCTTTGGTCCTCTATTCTGGTTAGATGGGTGGCTTGATCAAGGCCCAGTAAAGTCAATCGGCTGGTCAAATATGCCTAGGGTCAAGCAGACACTGTCCAGTCGATAGAGCACAGGTCCCGCGAGTACCATCAGCACTGTAATAGTGATTGCGTATATTTCCTCACTAGCCCTGTGTCTGTTTGGAAAATTTGAGTCCCAATTATATGTTCCCCTCGTTGGACTCCATGGTGGGTGGGGGGTGAGGAAATGAAATTTCATAATTTGTATATCTGCAAATTTACAAAGAACTTGCTCTCTCCCTGACGACCTTTGCAATCCCCTGGCCAATCCCTTTAGAACATCACATATTGTCACTCTGGAACCTAACCAGATTCCAAAGTGCAAGAATGGGAATCGTAATGGTTCCCGAGCTCCCAAACCAGGTAAGAAGGAGATAGGTCCTCCTCAATCTATTAAGGAAATCTTACCTGGTAAATATGAAAGTGTATCATATAGTAAATTTCTAGTAGTGAAGACCATTGCTGGTGTATCTATATTGGATCTTGATATTTTTTAAGTACATCGGAAGATAGTTGAGGTATGTCAATGTGATCCCCGCATCACCCCACAGCGAGATGGTAGCCTGATAGTTAAGGTTTCGTCTCTGTCTGCGTGCATTATGCGACATTCCTAGGGTTCAAAGTCTCATGTTCTCCTCACAAAACCCTCAATCAGTGTAAGGGAATTGTCTTTTCCCAAGACCTGATGAGGTATTCTGAGGAGAAACTGTTAGAACTAAAGAATTTTAATGTAGTGGCAGTAAAATGCTTTAAGAAGAAAATTGATGGTTTGGAACAGTCGACACCAGCTCTTCTTCTAACTTTTGAATCGTTAAACCTACCTGAATCGGTTAAATTGGCATGCGGTGCTTCCACTGCCAGGGTTCTGGTCATGGAGCCAACACATGCCGTTTTAAGGAAAGTGGACAACCAAGAGTGTGTGTGAAATGTGGTACAATAGGTCATCAAGGAGATGATAATCTGCCAGGTCCAATATGCTGTTACCACTGCAAAGAAGATCATGAAGCTTCTTCAAAGCAATGTAAAAGGTCCAAGTTTGAAAAAGAAGTATTGGTAATAAGGAGCAAGGAGAAAGTTAGTTTTGCAGAAGCAAAGCAACGTGCTTGTGTGCTGTTTGCACAGCCGGGTAAGTTCTTTGCCTCAGTTCTAGCCCATCCTCCTTCCCGCCATCCCTTACCCTCTAATACTTCTAACACCACACACACTGCCACTACATTTAAACCTCATTCTGAAATGCTGTAAGTTCCTCTGGTGAGTTGTTGCACCAGAAACGGAGTAGGAGTGAAGGATCTATTGAGGAGACTCCTACTCCCAAAGTAAGGTGTTTGGAGCCATCAGTTAAGGCTCCAGAGGCCTCAACAGTGACAGCTTCAGCTGCCACCACATCCACAGGGGCCTCTGCTGCTAGGCAGAATGCTCCTGAACCGAAGGCTCAGGTCTGTCCTTTGCCCAAGCAAAGAAATTCTGAGCCTCTCCAAAGGAAGTCTGTGACAACTGTGCTGGAAAGGGACAGCCTAAAGGTATGGGGAGGGCCTTAACCACAAGTGCTGCCAAACACCTCATGAAGTAGTTTGTCGACCTGAAGAACTGGATACCCTAATCCAATGGAATTGTCAGGGAATTCATGCAAAATGGGAAGAACTGCAACATATGATAGCTTCATGTAATCCAGTTTGTGTATGCCTACAAGAGATTATGATCATGGAAAATCGTCCAATTTTCCTGAGAGGATTCCAAGTTCAAGCCCATTATGGGACCTTTGATAATGGACCTCATGGGGGCGTAGCAGTGATGGTACGTCAGGATATTCCCTTCCAGGCCATCCACCTGCAGTCGACACTGCAGGTGAAGGCTGTGAGAATAGGCATGACACGACCTTACACTGTTGCATCCATCTACCTCCCTCCACATAATCTCAACATAGATGATTTGGAAGATTTACTTAGGCAGTTGCCTCATCTATT
>NC_061822.1:24011860-24014360 GCF_019202785.1 Penaeus chinensis
TACTATAAAGACATTTTTCTCTTGATATTGCTTTTTTATCTTCATTTTTCCTTACCTGAAATTCTTCTCATTCCATATTCATTTCTTTCGCCAAAGCCCACGCCATAAACGAGTTAACACCGCTTACTGCTGAAACAAGCTTCTGGCGGCCAGACCATCACCATTCCATTTTTACAGGCTCAATTCGGAGGTCGTCAAACTACACTCTGTGCGATACTATGAGAAATTCACGGGAAGGCAAATTTTCCTGCGGTTGTTATGTGTTATTTACGGTCATAAGTGCCTGCCGCATGTAGTTCTGTGTTCTAATGTTTACCGGGCAAGAGCTGTGTGCGGACTTGTTTTTAGCCCGGAACCTATCGTCCGAGATGATACGTACGTGGTACGGCCCTAAAGCACACGTGTTGTGCGGAAGTGGTGTGTAATGGCATAATGAACCTTTCGAGCTCGTCGCTGAAACAGGTGCTTAGCTACGTTTTACATGTTGCTATTGCCCACGCTGGTATGTTGTACTGCTTTCAGTGACTCGCTATGGAATATAAATCTTTCTGATTTTAAATTTCTCATTTTACCAGTTCTTTATCTCGAAATCAAATATTCTTCATTATACAAATTATTAAAAACTTTAATTTTTGATAACAAGAGTTATTTTTCCTTAGTCTCCAGATTTCTTTATTTAAACTTTTAAAAACATCTTAATGAAAAATACTAGAGCACATAGAAACGTTAAATTCATATTTACATTACGGGTGAAACAAAATTTGATATGATTGCTTTAGGAATATTTGTTACAGAACACACTTGAGTATATACTCAAACGCAAGGAGGACCCTGAGATTTTTTTTTTTCTTTAATATTGCTCATTGTTTGGTTATTTCGTATACTTTTAGAGAAATGTAATGAATATACGGAAGTCTTTGGTAGAACAGAATTTGTACGAACGCGTTGGATTTTTTACAACACTTGGGAGAGCCGTTCAGATTATCGGCAACGCATTTAGTAATTTTAAGTCATCGTTTAAATGCCGCCCTCTTAGCCTGAAAAAAGCCTGAAATTCGTTACTAGAGGCCCACCTCACTTCTATTGGGCTTATTATTTCACCAGAGAAAACTAGCCGTGCTTATATTGTACAGCGGAAATGCGTTAAATATATTTCTAGATCATTCTTTATTCAGAAATCAAAGAAAAAAAACATGAACACAGAGATTATCTTCGTTGTTGAAAGAATCATTGGAAATACCTGGAAACTTTTCCTCTCAAACACACGGTATCTCAACTGATCTCTTCGATTTTGTATATTGCCAGTGACGTGTGTTTGTATAAATATTGAATATGTAATATGGCTTTGATAGCAGTGATTATTATAAATTTAAGAAAAAAAATGGAAAACGAATGAAATTAAATAAACATGTTCTTATAAAGCTGATAAAAAATACAAATTTCTGTAATCGGACGATGCGTAAATGTCATGTAGCCAGGGTGAAACCTCTCTCCTCAGAGCGAGGATGAAACTCATACAAAGATAATAAGTGCTGTCTGAATTATGTACTTTGTGCTTCTTGTGTTTATCTCTATATAGTTAAAAACAAATGTCCTGTCTTTATTACTATGCAAAGACGCATGGACCCAAATGAGTGACACTGACAGAGAAGGGTGGGTGAATGTGTGAAAGAAAGCAGTGCATTACCAGCCAATCAGCATCTGTGAGGATTAATAACGTCATCAGTTTAAGTCCAACGCGTTGGAGTTTGTACTCTACCAAAGATGTCTTAAGATGGAGGTAAGGCAGATGGCTAATTGGGTCTCGACCTCTTATACCTGAAATGAGAAAGGTCTATCTTCATGGGGCGAAGATTACTGCGAGACTAGAATGCAAATGTAATGGAAAATTCTAAAGAATGATGTTTCGGGGATTATCATTAAGTGGAAATGAGAAAGTGAAAATCGTAAATCTTAGCTCAGAAAAACTAAAATAAAATAATAAAGATACTGGTACAAGTACAAATGAAATAAGAACTTTTCCATCTTGATCGATCAAATAAGAGACTCAATACATGACTTTCACCTCAAAATGTATTGGAATTCATTGTTCCCCGCACCTTCGCCCCCTTAAAAGAGTGAATCATTATTATTATACTATAAATATTAGTCATGCTCAAATTTCGTTTATTTTAACTTTTAAATGTCTAATTTTTAAAACTCATCTACCAGCTACTTTATTCCCACATCAAATTATAATGAACTTGAACTTGAAAATAAAAAGGCTAATATTTCAGAATCTTAATGCTTTCTTATCTAGCAACGAAATGTAAAAAAATATGTATAAAGAAAAGATAGAAAAAAAAAAACAGAGAAGGAAGCCAGTGAAATACAATAAAATCTACATACAATTTCCTTCCGCTTTGTGGAATTTATCAAACTCTGCCTTCGCTTGACGGGATCCTTCAGTGAATCGCGACAGACAGCCGACCAAGTGCGCTCCCTCTCGCGTCTGTTTCCT